>NW_027491013.1:0-5000 GCF_050948175.1 Xylocopa sonorina | reverse complement strand
ATCGTTGTACCTCTTTTTTTCCTTTTTTTCTTCCCTTTCTTCCTGTTTTTTTTCTTTTTCCTTCTGCCTTTTTTTTTCCTTTTTCCCTCGAACGGAGCCGGCGAGCGCGTGCGCGCGCGTACCCAGCCTCGCGCCGCACCTCCGACGTTCGCGCGATCGCGCGAGCAACAAGAGGGTGAGAAGCCAACAGCTTAGAATTCATCGATTATTCCCTTGCCTCGGCGATGCATCTGATTGAATAACGATTATCCGGTGTTTCCGTTTATTTTCTCGAATCGCGTAAATCGTCCCCTACGGCCAGACGGGGATGAAAGTTACCGCGAAACTCGTTTCTGTTACCAACGAGCTTGCCATGATCGTCGCTGTTTGCGATGTTGCAAAAAAGATGGATCTTGGGATTGAAAACTTTTCAATTTTAATTATACGTGTTTCTACGACTGTACAGTCATACTTTCAAGTGTTACCCGGGTAGAAAATTGTTCTGAGATACTGCTCCCTAGCTATTATCTTAGGTAGCAGAGAGGGGGTGTATTTGTTGGCTGAAAGGGTGACATATGGTCTCAAGCTCGATAACGTCTGCGATCGTACCTGCCTCGAAGAACGCAACGCTTCGAGGGGGGTCAACAAGGCCTGTCCTTCCTACTTTTAATCGGCACTTCCCCCCTGTGCCACCATGCGTGGGACGGTCAGAATAAAAAGGTGCCCCGGCCGGAAATGGTTTTAGGAACTCTCCCCTGCCGCCTCGACTCGGAAGTAGACACGCCGGGCTAATTACACGCGAGGAACGTGTTTGCGGCGATGCGTTCGAGAAACTTTCGTGACCCCATTGTCGATATTATATGCCGGCCCGAGCAGATGCGCCGCCGTTCGATTCATAACCATGAGTTTCAAGAAATTCGTTGGTAACAGCCCTTAAACTTCTCACTCGCGAAATCTGGGAACAAATTGCTCGAAACATTTCCTTTCTCTGCCCCTCTGTTTAGCGCGTGTTTGTAAATATTGTATAGCAATTTATATAGGCTTGCATAGAGCATACATTCGCATTTCATATTTTAAATGGACGTTTCCCATGACGGTACTCCAATAGTAACCTTTCACGCCCGAGTGATCTCGAAAATCCTGAAGCTACGTACTCGTGTATTACGTTCAGTTCCAAGATAATTAACGTATCGGAATGTTTATGTCACCGTAAAGGAAACGAACGAACGGCGAAAGTTTTAATCGGAGAGCTAACAAATGTAAATCGTTCCGCATCGATGCACGTCTATTTCTCCCCGAAATACGATGAAATGATTAAGCACGCACGAGTTGCAAAACACGTCAACGAGAGAGAGTAATAAACGTGACTTTGTGATTACTAAACCGTGTACTTCAATGGGCAATGACATTCGCATCGATCACCTTCGAGCGTGGCGAAAACAGCCTGATGAACCACCAACAGCCATTTCCTGTGCGTCATGCGATATTTACCGTTTAAGCAGGTGACTTGATTCGAAGGGGTGATTACAGGTCATGCCGGTGGGGTTGCGATACGAGATTAGAAAATCGCCGGTTGAAACCGACTTGTCCTGTCCCACTATCCGTTCAATAATTCCGTCGCGAACTCCGCTCGAATTGAACACCTAATGAACGTAATCATCAAAGGAAAACGAGGCAGAAAGCTTTGCAGCAAGACGAGGACCGAGTTACGTCGCGAAGAGAAGATCGTCGCGTTAAAAAAGTAACCGTCGATTATATTCTCCACGGCTGATCCCGTCGACTTTTACCGAAGACTCTCATCGTTAAAGGGTTAGGGGATCTAAGGTGGGCATTGTTTCCAACTATCGACGCGGACAACTTCCACCTACAGCTCGGGTAATTAAGGAGGAGACCGGAAGACAAAAGAGCTCGGGGCGAGGATAACGTTGGTTAATCTGTTACCGTCCATCGTGCGGATCGACCTTGCATGAAAATCCAATGGAAAAACGAGGAATCGAAATTTTTTAACGAGTCCACCGTTGTATTGAAAGAGGCCAGTGCTCCTCTGTTCCCGTCCCGATTCTTTTCTTAGCGTCTGGGTGCACTGGTCTACCGTGGGACCACGGTTGATCGCGTTGGAATCGATATGAAACGAAGAAACCTGCCATCGGAATATCCTATTGTTGGAGAAACTTTTTTACTACTGGAAAAGTTTCTTCGCTTTCCAAGCTACTTGCCCTCTGTGTGGACGCCTATAGAGGCGCTACCTTATTTTTGTCTCGCGACAGTCATCATTGGTATCGCTCGTAGTAGTGTGCCATCGAGAGAGACCAACGAAGGATACGTATCCTCAAAGGACAGGCTAAAGAACTACCACTTGTTGAGCCAGAATATATACAAGTTCTCCAAGAAGAAGACGATACCTTCACTCACGCGTCCCTACACAGTGGACCACAGAAATAGACGAGACGAGAATCTAACCAGTACGCATCTCTCTCGAAGGAGGGTTGGACGAACCAAAGTGATCCATTATATAGTATAGAACCCGCAGGAAAAACGAAACGATGCTACTTCTACTTTGCGATCGGCAACGACTTCCTTCCGGCGTGCAGCTCGAGCCGTGTGTGCCAGTGGACATAGCAGCAAGTTCCTACTTGGTGAATATCACATGGCGCGCGTACTCCACATGGCGTTGTCGAGGTAACGCGGCAACGGCATGTGCATCGGAATTCCACCCCCTGTAGGTGTCATGTGGCCGGGAGTGTTCGCAGGGGGTTGCGCATGGGAACCCGTCTATGGTCATCAGCCCATGTCCATCGCGCGCTCTACGTGTACGATCCGCACGCATCGCTATGCACCAGCGTCCCCTCCGTATAGAAAATTATCGTAACATTCGTTTCGTTATTGTCTATGCCCCGCGTCGTGCGCCACGACCCCTCGCGGTGGAAACGCGTTCGTGGACACGTAAACGCGTTGGCTTTTCGTGACGCCTAACCGTTAGTGCGTATTTGCATTCGGTGCATAGGTAGCTGGCAGACGGACAGTCGGACAGGCATACAGTCCACCCACACGGATACCAGCGGACAGAGACGGCGAGACAGAGATCGAATGGCAGACAGACTGCGAGAGGGAGTAGGAACATCTCTGTTCTATATATACGCAACGATACACGCATACGAAAGCAACTGGGCTGGTGATTTGTGTGTGTACATGCACGGCTCACACGCGTTCTGCATATTATCGGGTTGCTCCGATGCAACAAGTTGACCGGGTGTCAATTGATGTGTTATTAATTGGAGGTTAATTGCGTTAATGCGCTGCCGACCCCACCCCCCCGTTCCGGCGTCACCCCCGCGGCGCCACGTACACCATCCACTGTTTTATTATTATTTTGCATTCGAATCGTTTCGATTCACTGGCACGCGCCCAAACCAAACTTCGCGAACGCGCGCGCACGACAGAGAGAGAGAGAGAGAGAGAGTGAGAGAGTGTGAGAAAGAGAGGAGAGCCAGTCAGTGGATGAGGAGGGAACGCGAGAGAGAGAGAGAGAGAGAGAGAGAGAGAGAGAGAGAGAGAGAGAGAGAGAGAGGATGAGGGTGGGTAGGTGGTAGAGGGAGGCATTTAAAAGCGGCGGCCTGTCACCGATTTTCATAATTCACAGCTCGTTAAATTTGTTTCGCTTTTTACCTCGCTTTCCGCGGAGCGGTTACGCGACCCAGGGCCATTAATCTACCTTCGGTCGTTTTCAATGAGTTTAATCGCGTTTCAAAAACAATGTGGGTCAACGCCACGGCCAACGTGTTATTCCTGGCACGCGAGCATGACCTTTCCTCCGTTTTCATTTCGATTTCGGTTGCCATTCATGCCGCGTTACAGATAATACGCGCGATAATGAGCGCGCCACTTTTACCACCCGCGAGAGCCCCGATGATGCTGGAATTTTTCGGTTTAGCGGAATGAATGGGGAGACCGGCCTGATCTGCCCGTGACATTGCCCGACATTAACGGCGGATTTTGCAAATTACGAGAGGCGGGGTGAAAGAAAAAAAAGGATCACCGAGCATCCCACGAATTAAAGGGGTGAGCGTCGAGCGTTCAAATCTATTGGCTGCCGGAATGTTTCGCGTACTCTAACTTTCTCCCTTATTTCGCGCTTGCTTCGAACAATAAATCATTTATTCAACTATTTATTTGCATACTCCCTTCGATAACGAGCTAAGCAGCGAGTTCGTCAACACGAGGGTGATCGATCGGAGGGAGGAAAAATCCGAACGCGGTTCCTTCGCTTGGAAAAGTTCCCAAGGTGCGATCGCAAATCTCCTCCGGAGGAACTTTACGAGACATTTCTGCGGCCTCTCGCCCGACGTGTTCCCATGACTTCTCTCTGTGGGAAACGCTAACGTCTAATATTGAAAGCTACAAAAAAATCCTACGGCGCCCTTCGTCCTCCCTCTGGAAAGGAAGTAGGAACAACGGTCCTTGCCCTCAGCGGCGTAGAGACGCCAACCGAGGGGGCATCCGTTCGAGTCTCCAGGGACATTTAAACTGTCAACGTTTAGCCAGGTTCGCGGTCGCCAGTGCCTCCCTCGTTTTATATCGAATTTTCGAAATTTCTTCTACATCCTTTTTTAATCAACGATTCTCTTTTGCTGTGGATCATGTACCCCCAGTCTCTCATGATTTATTCTATGATCAATTCGTACATACATGACACTTTTATGGTACCTCATAAATATTCCAGTATTTTAATACTTTATAAACGGGAAGTAATACGTACAGTATTTCAATCTCCTAATAAGAACACTCGTATATTCTAACAACCTCGTGACTCTAATAGAATTCTCTCCGATCCTCATTAACCCTAACTAATATCGAATTGCTTTTTAAATTACGATTGTAAAAATATATTCAATTCAAAACCGCAGCCATAAAAATGCTCGTGTCACCGCGATCACCCTGTGTTTACTTAATCCAAAATCGACTGGAAAGCAAGATCGAGCGTTGCGACGCACCCCTTACGAGCGACGCCACTGCAAGATCAA
>NW_027491012.1:0-7871 GCF_050948175.1 Xylocopa sonorina | reverse complement strand
ATTTATTGTTCTCCCTCTTGTTTTACGACCGCAAATTGTATATTAAAATTTTGCGTTTACTTTGTAAATCGGTAGCAGCGAGTGCCGACTTTTATTCGATAAATAATATTCGATAAATCCGTTGCGTACAACGGTTCGGATCGCCTTTCTTCTGTTGCTAAGCGTGTAAGTGGTGATATTTTCCGCGTTATTTCTCGATTTTGTTGCGTTAGCGCCGTCTGCCCAACGCAATCATCGCGTAATTCCCGTGCTGAGGCAATAATTAAAGAAGCCGTGCCTTCAGTAGCCCGCGACCAGAGATACCCATGTCTTTCCTTTTTACCCTCCCCAAAATTCATCTTCGCGATACCCTTCGAAGCATCGATCAACCTTTCTTTCCGTTAGTACGCCGTCCGTTAGTTGCCACTTTTTGAATTGATTTGAGAATTACCGTTATGGCGTTACCGTATTGTACCCATAGATTATCATCATTATTAGGATTGAAGTTATCGCGAGATGCCTCTTTTCAGTTTACTACATTTCTTTCTTTTAGTTCCACCCCTTTTCTTACAGCTTGTGATCTTTGTGGCGACCCTCTTCTCTCTACGATATTCGCAATCGTTTATAATAGATATTATTTAAATTATTCAAATTGCTCACACACTTACTTGAATATGTGTTGGTACAGTCTGCAATAGAATCAGTGCAGATTCTTGAAGTAATGGCCATACCGATCTTAGAATAAGAATAACTAATAAAAGTGAGAGAGCTGGATCAATGTAAAATCTGTAAAAAATAAATCAATATCACAAATATTAATAATATTATAACAGAAAATATTATAATAGGCGTGGAATTTCAACATATGATACAAATTCATCAGTACTTATTTATTATGCAATAAAATGTTACTGTTACTAATAAATTATATTTTACATTAAATTTGTTCATATTTTAAAGTTATGTAAAAGTTAGATAATGACTTTAGATCAAGATTCAGTAAAAAAGTTTTAGAATGATAAAAAAAACGGATTTAAATTTTCAATTGAAGTCACACTTAACTTAATGAAAAACCGTATTTGTCCATCGTTGCCCTATACTATTAGCCACTTTGACTAATAATAATACAAATTAATATTCTGACAAACAATTTCTTAGTACTTATATAAACTAGGAATGTTGAACTGATGTTTCAGCTGTTTCTATTTTTCTATAATAGAGAATTGCATATATCTACTTTATTCTGATAAAGAGTACCACCATTGAAATAGCTATGTAGTCATCATTTTATAATACACACGTGTAGAAGTTCGATTTCAATAACGATACACGTGTTTAAACATTAGTAGTTTCCTTATCTATTCATAATGGAACAGTCGGTTAACTGTTGTGAGAATGAAATACATGTAACTGTGAGAAGAAAAAAAATAAGAGAATTAAATAACCGAAAGTGAAATCAATTATTTCATACTAAACAGACTTATGTTGTATATTAAAACAAATTCTTTGCAAGCTGATTCTTATCAGAATAAGTCGTAGGTAGCATTATGTTAAAGTCAATCAGATAAATTATGTGTTATGTATATTTGACGTTTCCCCTCTAATTATGTTATAATTACTTGTATTTCTTGTAAAAAAAATTTATCAGAGCTGTCGTAGTACAATTTGAAGTTCATGGACATATGGACATAAAGTTCATATACTGTGACTCATTGGGATAATTTATCAGAAAGTAATCGAAAAGGTGTTCAACGATTTTATAGCACTAAACACATGTTTTGATACTCACCATATAGGATTGTGCAATATTGAACAAGCATATTGATATAAGGTGGACATACAAATACATTACATCTTTGCATTTAATATACAGTATAAAACAGTTAAAGAAAGAATGGCTGGTACACAAGGTAATAGATTATCTATAGCATAATAACACCAGTAAGCAACATTTACATAAAGGTAATCAAATTATATATATAATTATATATAAATCATAATACCAACAAAGTCTCACGTTTCATGTCATAGCACTGCTATTTGAAGCTGTTGCAATTTGTCTAATTTTATAATATAATTTCTAGAATGACTTTGAGTATGATCATTCTATATGCATAAATTAATCATTACAAATAGATGTAGAGTAATTTGTTGGTTAATCATTGTGAAAAAAAATCCATGTATTAGCCGTGACATTTTTGCAACTCATGGAAAACTTCCAACTACATCATCATTCTGCCTATTCATCTGCTTTAACTGCTTCACTTTTTCCTCAAATTAAAGAATGTATTAAAAGGATAAGGAATTTTTGTACCATGATATTCAGCACAATCTGATTAGTAAAAACAGAAAGCGAGTTTTGAAACTTCTTTGTGCTCTATTTAGAGTTTTATACTCTAAAGGAATTTTAATTTTTTTGTAAGTATTCCTTCAATTTGAATGAAAAAATCATTGAAATTGGTGAGAGATTGTAGACAAATTCTTGAGAAATAAATTATCTTAGTATTACATGTAACAATTCTATTTGCTAATGTATAGGTTCTCTATATACTAAATGATTGTATATAATATGCAATTACCTGTATTCCCACTCTGTCAGCCATACAATTAAAGCGGAGACTATCACAATGACAGATCCTAATGCATCTGATAGTATATGAAGGAATACACCGCGCATATTCATTTGGCTCGCGTCATGTGAATGACCATGTGTCCTTTTTACTTGTGGTGTCGATGGCCTATAAGTTTCATCATTTTCGTTATCATCCGTTCCTACTAATGTACTCAATCGGTTATGACTTCGAGATATACCGTGTGCATGTGCATGAGTACTTCTATGTTCTGTAATAAAATGCGTGATATTTTTTTAATACAAGAAGTTGCTAAAAATATTTTTTATATTCTTTCTTACTATTTATAGAATGGACAAGAAGAAATAATTTAGTAAGAACTATTAATAAACAAAACGTCATTCGTAGTTTCTAAATTTTTGTACAATGTATATATAACTGATGGTTTAAATACCATTTCATAATCCTTCATCCTTTTGTGAAACAATAATACACTGTTTTAAGATAAGTAATCATCTTTACATTTGGTGTAGCAAAAATAACAGACCAGCAAAACAAATTTGTATCATCTTATGTTTTACATAAACATTTCAAGAAATAGCAAAGCATAAACAGATAAATTGTTAAAAAAAACATTTATTTATTCAATATGCGCGGAAACAATAGACTACATATGCTCCTAAATGGTCTTCAGAGTACAAAAATTTAAAAAATAGATAAATTAACGTTGAAATTCTTGTTAGAAGATTTGACAGTTTCTAGGTATAAACTCCATAAAAGAGCACAGTTATTCCTACTCTTTCATCAACATTGCAGCTAACTTCGTTAGAAGTCAAAAGATGTTAATATTGCTGATATATAAGTACATATACTTGACAGATTTCCAAAACAAAGTCTTATTTTGAAAAATTTTATTTTGAATTTTGGATTTATTTTTTTTAACAAAGAATCATCTTGTACCCATTTTGTATCACAACTCGAAAAACACCCGATGTAAATCTATCAATTATATAAATGGAAATGAAATAGGACAATACTAGTATCAAACCTTGATAATTATTACACGGGTTATAATGTTAAAATAATGCATTAGATAAAATACATTCCAGTTAAAATGTGAAAAAATGGGGAAAAAAACAGCATGAGTAGAAAACTGACAAAAATAATATAAGAGGTAATTGTAAAACGAGGAAAAAAAGTAAAAAAACGGAGAATCAAACAATGAAATCAACAACAAAATTAATAATAAAGCTAATGGAAATTAGGTAGAAGAGAAAGAGAGTATGGAAACTATACAGAAGGATGGAGGAAATGTTAAGACAAGTACAAAACAAAAAAGGAAGGAAAAGATGAGGTGAAGGTATCGATAGCAGAAGCAATAGGAGAACTTGAAAGAGCATTATGAGTAAAGGAAGAATAGGTTATTTGTAAGAGGAGGAATAAGAGAAATAGGAGTAGATAAAAATATACAAAGAACAAAAATACCTAATGTAAAGAAAGAATTATAGTTATAGTATAGCAAAACAACAAATAAAGCAAAAGGTAATGAGTAAAGAGGACAAGATGAAATTAAAAAATATATTTATTGATTGTGATGTGACATGTAAGGAAAGGTTGATGCAAGATAGGATAAAAAAAATGGTAAGAAAGGAGAG
Source organism: Xylocopa sonorina (assembly GCF_050948175.1). Taxonomy (NCBI): domain Eukaryota; kingdom Metazoa; phylum Arthropoda; class Insecta; order Hymenoptera; family Apidae; genus Xylocopa; species Xylocopa sonorina. Next base: position 3,667 of record NW_027491012.1, on the reverse strand, counting down.
AGAAAGATTTGGATAAAACGTATGAGTATATAAAGCAAATGGTTTATTTGGAGTATAAAAAGATAGAAATAGAAGAAAGAGGTTTTTTTTCAAGAGTAGCCTCAATAGCAGGAAGAGACAAATTAAGAAATATCAGAGGAAGTGGAATTTGTAATGTTGAACATATAAATATGCACAGATAGATGGTAAACACGAAAGAAAGAGGGAAGGAAAGAGACATTTGGAAATATGGTGTATAGATATAAAGCATTTTCATCTGAGATTAACACTGTCACAAATTAAGACCAATGTTATGGATGCAGTAGGACTAGGTATAAAATGACATAAAGGTAATAAGGGTGGGTTACGATATTAATTAGGAAGCGAGACATGCATTTTCTCTGAAACTAATGTAAACATCAAACTGAGTTTTGTTTTGAATTAAACTATGCAAGGGAACTAATCATTTGAAGTCCGATAAAAGAATGGGAATTTCTTAAAGGTGTAACAATCTTGCTCGATCCAATGTAATTTGAGATTCATACCCATACTCACAAATACCTTTATTAGTAATATTATATAATGTGTTTATAATACTAATATAGTATAAGAAAATAATGTTAAAAGAGTGATATGCAAATGTGTGAGCAAATATGTGTGTATGGATATGTGAGAATGCAGGATAGGAAAGCCATTGCGAACCAAATTCTCTTTCATGAGCACAAGAAAATGAAAATAAAACTATCATCGTCATCGTCATCGTCATCGTCATCGTCATCGTCATCGTCATCGTCATCGTCATCGTCATCGTCATCGTCATCGTCATCGTCATCGTCATCGTCATCGTCATCGTCATCGTCATCGTCATCGTCATCGTCATCGTCATCGTCATCGTCATCGTCATCGTCATCGTCATCGTCATCGTCATCGTCATCGTCATCGTCATCGTCATCGTCATCGTCATCGTCATCGTCATCGTCATCGTCATCGTCATCGTCATCGTCATCGTCATCGTCATCGTCATCGTCATCGTCATCGTCATCGTCATCGTCATCGTCATCGTCATCGTCATCGTCATCGTCATCGTCATCGTCATCGTCATCGTCATCGTCATCGTCATCGTCATCGTCATCGTCATCGTCATCGTCATCGTCATCGTCATCGTCATCGTCATCGTCATCGTCATCGTCATCGTCATCGTCATCGTCATCGTCATCGTCATCGTCATCGTCATCGTCATCGTCATCGTCATCGTCATTATTATTATTATTATTATTATTATTATTATTATTATTATTATTATTATTATTATTATTATTGTTGTTGTTATTATTATTATCATCATTACAATATAACATTTTATTTTTCAATAATACTTACCATGGAACAGACATAATCCAATAATATTCACTAGTAAGCCAAGTGCTCCGACTGCAACAAGTAATTTAGCTTCATGTATTTCTTCTACTTCAATGAATCTTTTACATGCTTCCACGGTAATACTGAAACACAATGCGACTAAAAATACGGCGTTTACCAGAGCACCCAAAACTTCAGCCCTGGCCCAACCAAATGTATTCTTAGACCATTTCTTTGGTGACATCTGTAAACAATAATAATATTTTAGATCTATATTACAGTATAACAGAAAACAAAGTGTAGAACTTGAAATATGAAGAAACAGAGAAAAACGAGAACCATAAAGGAACATGATGATTAAAATGGAAAAATTTAGTAGACAGAATTTGCAAGATATAAAAATATATTAGTGGTATCGAAATAACAGGTGCAGAAAAAAGGATAAATGACTGTGGAAAAGAAGAAGGAAAGCAAAAAGTAGATAACCTAGTAGATAACCATGTTGAAGAAGAATGAAGAATGAAGAAAATAAGTACAAATAGGCTGAATAGACGAATAGAAGGTGAAAGGAGTATCGAATGGGTCAAAATAATAGAAAGAAAGAATAGAAATGTAAAATTGATTTGCAAAGGCATCTAAGCATAAATAACAAGGAATAAAAGTATGATTTAACAAGAAATGAAAATGAAAAAATATTGAAAAGATTTAATAGGTAAAAATAGAGAAGAAAGACTTTTTAAGCAGAGGGTAAGTGGTTTAGCTGGCAAGCTATTAAATACAGGAACAGAATAGGCTTTTTGAAACAAGCCTTAATAGGGTATACGCAAGGAAAGTGGAAAAACATAGCTATTCAATGATAAGGTAAAATAACCGTTTTGGAACATGATAGATAAATATGGTAAAGGTTAAACATATACAGGTTAGATAGATAATATGATTGAGACAAGTGTAGAGATATACAGTTAACAGACTTCAACATTATACAATTAATTTAAACATTAGTTGAGGAAAAAACTGTTCGAGCAATATATATATGCGATGATATATGTGGAAGTGTTTGTTGGTAATAAAATTAAATCTGAATGTAGGGAAATTTAGTTTAGGACTAAACTATATACTTTAAAGAAATTAAAAGGTAAAGGAATATTTGATGAAAAGATTAAGCAAGAGAAGGGAAGATTAAAAGTAGAATGTTCTTATTTGATAACCTAGTAGCTGGTAGCTTACTATGACATAAAAATGTTTGGATCGAAAGACAGATGAAAACATAGAGATGATACAAGACTATATGGTATTTGAAGAAACAAAAAGGAAGGAGTTAAGAACAAGGATAAGTCAATCAAAATCAGAGTTGTAAAATTTGAAGTAAGGATAATTTGAAATAACAGGAAGGAAATGATGCAAAGGATATTGAAATGAAAAAAAAAATTGAGTTCTAAAAATATGGGATACTATACAAAAGTTAAAATGTATAACAAGAATTAAGTATGACAAGGTGAGGGCATAGTTTTGTAACAACCGTAACTAGCATGGAAATATACAAAATTTTATAAGTTGGAGACAAACAATACTAAATGCAAGTGCAATACAGTATAATTAGGAGTTCCAATTATAGTAGGTTCTATAAATTATTTGATGCGTAGGTACTCTTGAATATTTAAGCAAAAAGAATGAACACAATCATCAAAATTTTTAATTGAATAACTATTCAGAAATACTGGTTTCTTCACTAACAACATTGACCTTGAAATAATTGCAGGTATTCTGAAAAACTATACATATTATCACCATTGTTTTGGCTTTAATTTAGGAGATATTAAAAAGAAATGATCTATTTGACGTAATATATATAACCTATTTGATGTAATAGGTTGAAAGGCAGTTGGGATAAAAATTTAGCATAACTTCATTAATTTTTTATTTTTGTAGGGAATGTAAAATTAGGTATAATTATCTAAGAAAAGGCCACGTCATAATGAATATATTTATGAGATAAGGTTTCAATAAAAATTGCAAATATTGCATAAACTAAGACAGAACGGCGATAATATGTATAGAGAAAAAGTTTTGAAGATAGTTGAAGACAGTATAAGTATTATTTAGAAGAATGTACAAAGATAGAGTAAAACATAGAGTTGAGAAAAAGAAAAATAGAAAGAAAGAACAACTGTGTACTTGAAAAAAGTGAACACTATAATTAAGGAAAAAGAAAGATTAGTAAGTAAGAATGTGTAAAACAACGTAAGAACAATAGGATGCATTATTTGTCAAACTGAGAGACAAAATATTGTTGTAAAACTGTTATCAAATTAATATAAAAATAAATGTT
>NW_027491011.1:0-7998 GCF_050948175.1 Xylocopa sonorina | reverse complement strand
AATTAACTTAAACTTAATCTTCAAAATTAAAAATATATTTAAAATTTTAAAAGTATAAATCTTAATAAAAAAATGATTTATGTCAACAAATCATAAGTATATTGGTATATTATATATTATATTAGCTTTATGATCAGGAATAATTGGAACATCTATAAGATTTATAATTCGAATAGAATTAAGTATTCCTGGAAATTGAATTAATAATGATCAAATTTATAATTCATTAATTACAGCTCATGCATTTTTAATGATTTTTTTTATAGTAATACCATTTATAATTGGAGGATTTGGAAATTGATTAATTCCTTTAATACTTGGTTTACCTGATATAGCATTTCCTCGAATAAATAATATTAGATTTTGATTATTACCTCCTTCATTAATTATATTAATTTCTAGAAATTTATTTAATATAAGACCAGGAACAGGATGAACAATTTACCCTCCTTTATCTTCTTATTTATATCATTCTTCCCCTTCAGTTGATATTATAATTTTTTCATTACATATTTCAGGTATTTCATCTATTATAGGAGCAATAAATTTTATAGTAACTATTATAATAATAAAAAATATTGCAATAAATTATGACATAATTAATTTATTTTCATGAGCTGTATTTATTACTGCAATTTTATTATTATTATCTTTACCAGTATTAGCTGGTGCTATTACAATATTACTATTCGATCGAAATTTTAATACATCATTTTTTGATCCAATAGGAGGTGGTGATCCAATTTTATTTCAACATTTATTTTGATTTTTTGGTCATCCAGAAGTTTATATTTTAATTTTACCAGGATTTGGATTAATTTCTCATATTATTATAAATGAAAGTGGAAAAAAAGAAGTATTTGGAAATTTAGGAATAATTTACGCAATATTAGGAATTGGATTTTTAGGATTTATTGTATGAGCTCATCATATATTTACAGTAGGATTAGATGTTGATACTCGAGCTTATTTTACTTCTGCTACTATAATTATTGCTGTACCTACAGGAATTAAAGTTTTTAGATGACTTGCTACTTATCATGGATGTAAAATAAATTCTTATAATAATTCAATTATTTGATCATTAGGTTTTGTAATTTTATTTACTATTGGAGGATTAACTGGTATTATATTATCAAATTCATCAATTGATATTATTTTACATGATACTTATTATGTTGTTGGACATTTTCATTATGTATTATCTATAGGTGCCGTATTTGCAATTATTTCAAGATTTATTCACTGATATCCTTTAATTTATGGACTTATATTAAATAATAATTGATTAAAAATTCAATTTATTTTTATATTTGTTGGAGTAAATATAACATTTTTTCCTCAACATTTTTTAGGATTAATGGGAATACCACGACGTTATTCTGATTATCCTGATGCTTATTTTTTTTGAAATTCAATTTCATCATTAGGATCAATTATATCAACTAATAGATTGATTATAATGATTTTTATTATTATAGAAAGAATAATTGTAAAACGTATAATTATATTTAAGTATAGACAATCATCATTAGAATGATTAATGACTTACCCTCCATTAAATCATTCTTTTGTTGAAACTCCTATTATTATTAAAAGAAAAATAAAAACTTTTTTTTCAGAATTTTAATATGGCAGATAAGTGCGCTAGATTTAAGATCTATATATATTGTTTATAAACATTTATTAAAAATTGCAACTTGACAAATATATTTTTTTCAAAATTCTAACTCACCTTACTCTGATAATTTAATTTCATTTCATAATTTAGTAATAATAATTATAATTATAATTATAATATTAATTATAATAATTTTAATTAATTTATTTAATAACTGATTTTTAAATCGATTTTTATTAAAAAATCATACTATTGAAATTATTTGAACAATTATTCCTATATTAATTTTATTATTTATTTGTTTTCCTTCATTAAAAATTTTATATTATATTGATGAAATTTTAAATCCAATTTTTTCAATTAAATCAATTGGTCATCAATGATATTGATCATATGAATATTCTGATTTTATTAACATTGAATTTGATTCATATATAATTAACAATAATAATTTAAATTTATTTCGATTATTAGATGTTGATAATCGAATAATTATTCCTATAAAAATTGCAATTCGATTAATTATTTCATCAACTGATGTAATTCATTCATGAGTAATTCCTTCACTAGGAATTAAAATTGATGCAATTCCAGGACGAATTAATCAATTTAATCTTTTTTGTATTCGTCCTGGAATTTATTTTGGTCAATGTTCAGAAATTTGTGGTATAAATCATAGATTTATACCTATTGTTATTGAAAGAACATCTTATGAATTATTTATAAATTGAATTAAATCATTTTAATTAAATTTTAAAATTAGTTAATTTATAACATTAGTTTGTCAAACTAAAATTAATAAAATTATTATTTTAATATATTCATTAGATGTCTGAAATTAAAGAATTGATTTTTTAAATCAAAAATAGTAAATTATAAATACTTCTAATGATTAATTATTAGTTAATATAATTTATAATTAATTTGATTTTCTAATAATATTATACCACAAATAAGACCAATTAAATGATTATATATTTCATTATTATGTAAATTTAATTTTATTTTAATTATATTTATTTTAAATTCAATTCCATTAAAATTAAAATTTAATAAAGATTTATATAAAATAAAAACTTATTGAAAATGATATTGATAAATTTATTTGAAAGATTTGATCCTGCAATTAACCAAAATTTAATACTTAATTGAATTGTTATTTTCATATATTTAATATTAATTCCTCATTCATATTGATTAATTCCATCACGATTAAATATAATATGAATTAATTTTTTATCTTTATTATATAAAGAATTTATATTAATCTCATCAAAAAAATATCAATCTAATATTTTAATATTTATTAGATTAATATTAATAATTATAATAATAAATTTTTTAAGATTAATACCTTATATTTTTACTATTACCAGACATATATCATTTAATTTAATTATAAGATTTTCAATATGAATTTCAATATTAATCTTTAATTGAATTAATTTAACAAAAAAATCATTAAGTCATCTTGTACCATTAAATACTCCATTTATATTAATAAATTTTATAGTTTATATTGAATTAATTAGAAATATTATTCGTCCTTGAACATTATCAATTCGTCTTACAGCTAATCTAATTGCAGGCCATTTATTATTAACTTTAATTGGATCTTCAATATCAATTAATAATATTGAGTATAAAAATTTAATTTTAATATTAATTACAATTTTAACTCAAAATTTATTATTTATTCTTGAAATTTCAATAGCAATAATCCAAGCCTATGTATATTCTATTTTATTAATTCTATATTTTTCAGAAATTAAATAAATTTAAAATGAAAAACGACATATTAAAAAAATTATTCAAATTATTAAAAACGGTTTTATTCTTAATTTATATTAATATTAAAGTTGAGATTTATAAAATTTATAACCGAATAATCAATAAACTTCTTATTTTATTTTTAAATCATCCAATGATTTTTTTTACTCTAGGTACTTTATTATTTATGATTCTCATATATTATTCAATTAAAAATAAATGATTAATTAAATTATTAATTTCAAGTAAATATAAATAATTAAAATTAATCATTTATATAATCATATTCTTTAATTTTATTTAATAGATTTAAATTCTATAATTAATATAATTTACATAAATTTTTAATTGGTATATTATATCATTATGAAAACACATAATCACCCTTATCATATAGTTACTTTAAGACCTTGACCATTAATTATATCATTTAATTTAATAAATTTAATAATTAGAATTATTATTTATTTATATTTAAATAATGATTATTTATTATATATTAATTTATTAAATATAATTATTACAATATATCAATGATGACGAGATGTAATCCGAGAAAGAACATTTCAAGGAATACATACAATTATAGTAATAAAATTTCTTAAATTTAGAATAATTTTATTTATTATTTCAGAATTATTTTTTTTTATTTCATTTTTTTGAACATTTTTTCACTCATCAATTTCACCAAATATTGAAATTGGAATAACCTGACCTCCAATAATAATTGAAATATTTAATCCTTATGATATTCCATTATTAAATTCAGTAATTTTAGTTTCATCAGGATTTACAATTACATGAGGTCATCACTCTTTATTAAATATAAATTATGTTAATTTTAATAAAAGACTAAAATATACATTAATTTTAGGAATATATTTTATTGTATTACAATACATTGAATATAATGAATCTATATTTTGTTTTAATGATAGAATTTTTGGATCTATTTTTTTTATAATAACTGGATTTCATGGATTACATGTAATTATTGGTATTATAATAATTTTAACAATATATATACGATTTAAAAAAAATCATTTTTCTAATATTCATCATTTTCATTTTGAAGCAGCATTATGATATTGACATTTTGTAGATGTTATTTGATTATTTTTATATTTATTTTTATATTGATTAATATGATAATTCAATATACATATATATATAGTATAAATATTACATTTAATTTCCAATTAAAAAATTTAAATAATTTAATATATATAATATATTTTTATTTAACTTTATTAATAATTGTAAATTTAATTCCTATAATTATTTATATAACAAATATATTTATTTCAATAATAAAAAAAAATAATTATGAAAAAAATTTACCATATGAATGTGGATATTCACCATTATCTAAACCTAATCTTCCTTTTTCATTACCATTTTTTATAATTACTTTAATATTCTTAATTTTTGATGTTGAAATTATTATATTACTTCCATTAATTTTTCATTTAATCAATATAAATTCAATAATTTTATTATTAACAATAATTACTTTTATTATATCATTAATTTTAACATTATTTACTGAATGATTTTTTAATTTTATTAAATGATTATACTAATATATATATATATAAGTAAATATTACATTTAATTTCGACTTAAAAATTAACTAAACTATTAGTTATATATAATTTATTAATTGAAGCCAAATAGAGGCAATTTATTGTTAATAAATACATTGAGAGTAATTTTCCAATTAATGAAATAAATTAAATTGAACTTCTAATTCAATTATTGATTAATAAATTAATCATTATTTCTATTTATATAGTTTAATATAAAACAATATATTTTCAATATATAAATAGTTATTTATTAACTTATAAATATTTAAAAATTAAAAAATTTTCTTAATATTTTCAATATTACACTTTATATAAGCTATTTAAATAATTAAATAATATAAAAAAAATAATAATAATAAATATAATATTATTTATTATTAAATCAATAAAATTATAATTTTCAATACGAAATTTAATTAAATTGCTAAATATATTTAATAATTCATGTATAATAAAAGGAATAATTTTTTTTTCAATAATTGATTCATATTCTTCAATTACTATAAATACATATAAATATAAAATTTTAAAAAATTTATCTACATATATTATATTTTTAAAAGATAATACATACATTGAAAAAAATAATAAATTTTTATAACTTAAAAATCCAATAAATATTCCTAAAATAAATAATTTAGATAACAATAATTTTATATTATAACTTAAAGTTAAATTATAAAATGAATATATAATTGATCAATAAAATTTTGCATATACTAATGAAGTTACAAATAATGTAAATATAATAATATTTATAAAAAAATCATTATGTATTTTAATATACCTTATATTTATTTCTTGATGAAATAAAATCATTAAAATTATACGAAATGCATAAGATACTGTTAAAATTGTTCCAACTAATAAAATAAATAAATTAAACGTAATTAATTTATTATCATAAATATGTTCTATAATTATATCTTTTGAATAAAATCCCAATAAAAAAGGAAATCCCATTAATCTAAATAATGTAAATAATAAAATTGTAGATTTTACTGGATATAATATATTTAAATTTCTATAATCTCGAATATCTTGATCTGATTCATTATTATGAATAAAATTACCAACACATATAAATATTAATGACTTAAATAATGCATGAATATATAAATGAAAAAAAGCTAATTCACTAAATCCTATAAATAAAACTCTTATTATAAAACCTAATTGACTTAATGTTGATAATGCAACAATTTTTTTTAAATCAATTTCATAATTTGCAATAAGACCTGATATTAATATAGTAAATCTTGAAACTAATATTATATTTATTTTAAAATTTTCATCAATATATTTTTCAAATCGAATTAAAATGTAAACACCAGCTGTTACTAATGTTGAAGAATGAACTAATGAAGATACTGGAGTTGGAGCTATCATTGCTGCTGGTAATCAATTAGAAAAAGGTATTTGAGCTCTTTTTGTAAATGCTATTATAATAATAAAAAATATTATTGAAAAATTCATATCATATAAAAACAAATTTCAACTTCCACAAGAACATATTATAGCTATTATTAATAATAAACTAGCATCTCCAATTCGATTTAAAATTATAGTTAACATACCAGCTACAAATGATTTTATATTTTGATAATAAATAATTAAACAAAATGAAATTAATCCTAATCCATCTCAACCAATAATAACTGTTAAAATACAAGGACTAAGAATTATAAAATATATAGAATAAATAAATATCATTAATAAATAATAAAATCGTTTTAATTCAATTTCATCTAAATTTATATATTTAATTGAATAAAACATAATTAATGAAGAAATTAAAGTCACAATTATAATAAATGATAATGTTAAATTATCAACTAATAAAAATAAATTAAACTTTATTGAATTATAATCAATAATTAATCATTCTATAACATATGTAAATATATAATAATTTATACATAATGTTAAATATATTAATAATAAACTTTTAAAATATAAAATTAATCCAAAAATTATTATTTTTACAATAATTTAAAGTTAAAAAACATCTTTGAAATCACAATTCAAAATTTTATATTTAAACTATTTAAATAAATTAAAGCTTCTATATTTAAAACAACTAAATTTATTGGAATTCAATGTATTAAAATAACAAAAAATTCAACTATATAACCTCTATAAATATTTTCTAAATTATTTTTTCCATGATTAACTCTTACAAATAAATATAAAGAATATATAAAACTAAAAATTAAATATATAGTTAAAAATTTATATAAAAATTTATACCATATAATAGAACCCATAATTATTATAATTTCCCCAACTAAATTCAATGTTACAGGAATTGCTATATTTAATGAACATATTAAAAATCATATTAAAGATATTGAAGGTATATATATAAATATCCCTTTATTAATTAAAAATAATCGTCTATTAGTTTCTTTATAAACAACATTTACTAAAAAAATAATCCTGATGATCTAAAACCATGAGAAATTATTAATAAATAACTTCCAATAATATTTATTTTTATATTCATAAATATTCCTATAATTAATAAACCTATATGAACAACTGATGAAATAGCAATTAAAACTTTTATATCAATAGTAATAAAACATAATAATCTTATTACAATTATTCCTAAAATTCTTAATATAATATAAAAAATATAAAATTCATTTATACTACAAAAACAAAATTTTAAAATTCGTAATAAACCATAAGTTCCTAATTTTAATATAATTGAAGCCAAAATTATTGAAATATAATAAGGTGCTTCAACATGAGCTTTTAATAATCATTGATGAAATATATATATAGGAATTTTAACTAAAAAAGTTAATATTATATATATAATAATAAAATAATTTATTTTTAAATTAATTAAATCTATTATAATAAAAGATAATCTTCCAATATTATTAAATAATACAAATATAATAAATAATATAGGTAATGAAAAAACTATAGTATAAAATAATAAATAAAATCTTGCTAAAATTCGTCTTGAAGTATTACCTCAAAAAATAATTATATAAAATATTATAA
>NW_027491010.1:0-8283 GCF_050948175.1 Xylocopa sonorina | reverse complement strand
AGCAGACCGTTCTCCAACCGTCGAGAATTACTCGATATTTAATTACACGGACACCCACCACCCGTGTGACCCCCGACGACGTTATCGCGGGACTCTTGGCCGTGGATCGTAAATCTCGAAAGAGCCGGGTCGCGATTCTTCAAAGCGGTCGCGTGTTCCCAGCCCTTCCGTGGGGTTGAGGGTCGCGTCGATAGCGGAGCCAGGCGATCCTAAGAGTCACTTTGTACCGTGGCGCGGACTGCTTCCACGATTTCCTCGATGCAGAAGCGGGGGGCGGTGTGTATCGGCAGTTTCGGTGAATGGAGGAGAGATGGACCCTCCGATGCAGCCGTTCGTTTCAAAAGCTCCGCACCGGCGGTGAACGGAGATGGAGACGCGATAAGGGGCCCTGGTTCCCGAAGAAACCCCGATTCGAGACAGCGATATCTCGGTTGATCGGTGACCGGTCACGTTTCGTTTCACGTCCGTCCAGTCTGACGCCCGTCCGGATGGAAATTCGTCGAAATAACGGCAGCGTTCACCATCTAGCCAATAGAAAACGTATTATCGGCCGGCTTATCGGGTCCTCGAGGTAATCTGCATCGCTGCGAGCCTTCCTCGAGACGGTGGATACAATGGAGGACGTTTAGGTCGGAGGGCTGAGGCGCTTAACGTAATAACGGAGTACACCTAAACGTCTCCTGGCCGGTGAACGAGATCTACCAACGGGAAGCTTCCGAGGCACGCCGTTTAATTCGCTTCGATTCTGTGTACCTATCGTTTCTGACGTTATCAGGGCATTAGCGTGGATTGGGAATTTGAAAAAGGCGCGGTTGGAGGGCGCAGAAATTAAATTTCGTTCGTGGTTAAATGTGATATCGTGGATGTATAATAATACAGGATTGTCTAAGGGAAATTGACTGGTTCAGATATTGTAGAGCGAGTCGTACTTTGCTTGGAGGAATAAAATTCGCAAGCATATTACATTATCGACGATGTTATTTTCGAATGAATGAAAATTACATACACAAATTATGCAGAAATTGTAAACAGGAATGTTAAGCAATCAATGGAAATTCTCATGACTTTTCCGATCACGATAACCTCGATCACGCGTCGCAATTAGCAAATAAGCGGCAAACATCCGTAAATTTATTTATTTACCGAAGATAGGAATTTCCTGTCAGATAAAATCGTCGTTCGCTCCTACGAAGAAACAAAGTGTCAAAGTTCGCGCGCAGACTTTTCCCTCGCGCGGATTCTGCTGAAAATTCGGACTCGCCTTTTCCGTAGAATTGTAAAGGAAACGGCGGAATGTGTCGACGCCTAATCACGATGGAGGCAGGTACAAATTCCGCAGGCAACATGGCGCGCCACCGAGCGACATTTCCACCGTTGAAACGTACGCTCGCTATCGTTCGCAGCTTATCGTGACACAGTTCTTACATACAGCTGCGTTCTCTATTCACCAGCCTGAAGGAAAACCAGTGAAAGACAGACTTCAGTTTCCACGAAACTTCAGTTTCAACGGACGAGACTTATCGCGTCCTCCGCGGTGTTATCGGCCTCTCGCCTGACCTATTCTACTATTCGCGGCATTTTCACATCCGATAGGTGCTTCGACGACGATTTCACCGGCTACACCGATTCTACTTCCAACGTTATTTTCTTCGCTCGTGTAAAACAAAAACACGCGCAAGATAAAAGATACAATCGCATTGTTACACGTTGTTTGTTAACGGCGAATACGCTCCAGTGAATCTGTTCGATTCAGATCGCGCGCTTTCGAGTATTTTCATCTTATTATCAAGCGTACTTTCATGCTTGGTAAGCGGTAAGCTAGATGAAGATATTTATTAGTGGTATCTGTTTAAATTACGTTTCATTTTTATTGAAACACGTCTACCAGACACTATGTGTAATCGTAAAGGAAAAAGTGGAGCAGAGATTAAAGCGTCAAAAATGTAAGCAATAATAAATATCAAGTGCACGGATTTAGAAGGAAAATCGGAAGGATGGAGCGGTTCCATTTTGTTTGGACATTTCGGTTGAACACTTTTTTATTTTACCCTGTTTGTTGCGGCATTAGGTACGAGTTTTTTTTCCGCTACAGGTATCCAATTCTCCGCGCTGGGAACTGCGCGTACGTAATTTCGACTGTGATTAGTATGTCACGGGTGCGCCGGCCCAATTGCGTCGAATCGACGATAAGAACGAGCCCCTGTTAGAGCAACGAGCCACGGCACGCTTGAAACGGTATCTGGTAACGTTAATGCGACTTCCCGGCCGTGGTGGTGTATAGTTTTCCTCAGGGAAAACGCGCGTGTTTCCTATTATTTTCAGCTTATCGCGGCACGCCTGTGTGACGTCCCGCGTAAATACTATCTTCCCGCGCTCCACGTTCAAAAAGTGCTGCCCTCGAGACGTTCGGGAGGCCATTTTTACAGCCAACACCGCGAGGAACAATTTTGATCCCTTCGAATAATCTGGAGTAACAACATTTACATATCTATCGACAAAGTAGATTATTAAGGACAATGAAATTATCCCTTCGTCGTTGATCAATAATTTGCATTTCGTATACTATACAGGGAATATATTTGAAAAGCGAGTGAAAGTGAGCGTGCAATTATCTATCGATTTTGGAATTATTTGTAATTGTCTCTTATTAATGAATACTTTATGAAAGGTTCTGAAAAATATATAGGTTTCAACGTGAAACGCATTTTCGAAGTTTCGGTCCCCCAGGCGATCAGCATGAATTAAATCCCCTGGAAACGATTCTATCTGAAACGAAGCGAGCCCACCGCGCACGGCTTCGACGATCTTGAGATCACTTTCACGATAGCGGCGATTAAAAAAATGCCCACGACGGAGGAGCAACAGGGCATCGAGGGCATGGTTCCAATAATCGGCGAGATACGGTCGCCCCGTTTCGCGGAACGAGACCGGGAAAATCGATTCCAGGAACCGTCCGATCTATTCTCGCGCGAGATCTTTCGTCGCGCCGATAGGGCTTTACCTCGCGCGACATAATCGGCTGACCAAGCCACGAAGAGATCGCGTCTTCGTTCCAGCGTCGTGCAACGTCTGTTTACGACGCAACGAGGGCACCGATTGGTCGTCGAGCTACTTTTCCTCCGCGACACGCGCTCGTACCCCTCTCGTCACGGATCGCCTTGACTGCGATTGGTTTTCGCGACGATAATTGCTCGATTATAGACGCGTGGTCGGAAACATTTAATTAGAAACTTCTGATAGTATATTGTAGAAATAGAAACGTCGAACGATTCCACTCATATGCTTGAGAAATTGTTTGGAAAATGATAAAAGAAAGTGGTGAATTTTATCTTGTCCGGATATGACACTCTGATAGTTTCTAAAGTGCACGTATTGCATTTTTCGGTTCTCGTGGAGTTAACAGGTTTGTCCATGCACATGTGCGAACTCGTTATCCTGTGGAACGAAAGAGTAACCCTTTTCAGTACGATTTGATCATGAAAAATTGCGTGTAAAATAATCATTTAATTTTTGTTTAAAGCAACACGTTTCATTTCATAATTCGTGCATGGTGTTAATTAAAATTATATCATTCGTTTGAATAGAATTGCAATCCATTGTGGAATATCCAAGACGGCAAAAGTTAAAAGAATTCAAAGTAAAACTTAAGTTCGCGACACAGCGCAAATTTCAGCGAGTTTCAAGAATAAACAGGCTCTTTTAAATACACAGAGAAGAGATAAGATACCATAAAAATACACGATGAATCAGTTGGCCATTACCTTAAAATGCTCAATAATTACAAAGATTAAGGTCACATAAAATTAAATGAATAATAATTGGCTTTAAAATTTGAATGCTACAGCATTCGCGTACATTCCGCGTCGCAATGAAAGTGAACGCTATACAGCATTCACGTCCGCGAACGTGTTAAATAAGGTGCATCTAATAGTCTCCAAGCATGCACACTGTCAAGGAGTCTCGTTTCTAATTTTATTCTCGCAGCACACACTAGTAATTTTCAACTAAATTAATTATTATGATACTCAACGGTATCATTAATCACAAGACGACTATACGACGAGCATGGACTCGTCGTTTCACCGCAAAGAGTTGAGCTAAATCTTGGGAACTAGCCGGTGGAAAAGGCAATATTGCGGGCAACTTGTACGCGTAGACCAACCCTCGCCACCTCTCGCTCTGGCCTCGCACCCTCCGCTGTGGGTGCTCGTTACCTAAGCGCTAACAAATGGCCACTTCCTTTCGGCCCAAGGCTGTTCCAGGTCGGCAGCCGTGTTTACATGGGTATTCTTCGTTTCCACCGCTGCGAACCACCCTCGGAGACAATGGCCGTTCAAGAGCGCGGAAAATCTCCGGGGGTGGCCGCAGTTTTTTTTTGGGGGATCGTTCCGCGAATTTTCGTCCACGTACAAACGCGTCCAGAGAGTAATCGTGGTAAAACAAAAAAAGAGCACGAAATTAAAATTGCAGTGAATTATCAATCGTGGTGAAACACGCTTATAAACGCTGGTTAATAACCAGTATATAAATACATTGCTCACTAGAAAATCATATACAACTTAGAATAAACATAGCGAAGGAAAGAGCGAGCGATAGAACAGTTTTTCTTATCGATTCCTCGATGACTTCAAGAAAAAACAAAACCCCAAAACAAACCTATTTTAAACTTTCATTACCACTGGCGTCTAAAGCGCTAGAAAACTCGCGCTCGCGATATTTTAAACGCCTGAAGGTACTTGAGAGTCTTGGAACGCAACGATGCAAAAACAATACGATGCAGAATATACTAAGGAATGAATAATATTGCTTTAATATAGTAGAATTTGGCGTCTTGCTTATGTGAATATACTTAGAAACCCACAGTTTGCTATAGTCAAAGAATTAATTCTGCGTAACAAGACCTGTACTCGTTTGTCAGAGCAAAATAACATAATTGTTTACAATTAGTTTTTGATTTTAAAATGGAAGACCAATAATTGTCATTGCGACATGTAAATGAAATGGAGTTTCACTCGGTTCTTAATTAATAGTACTTAAATTCGTTGGTTCCTTTTGGAACACGAATGTCTCCGGCAAATAACCCAACGTTATGGTAGACTTTAAAGTCCTATAAAAGAACTGTCGAGCACAAGAAAAGCCGTCGTCCTCGAGTTCGAACACGCACGGCGTGTACGCCTCGACGAGGAGCGGACGAAAAATTGTTAGACGTCGAGCCGTCTCACCGACAAGCCACCGATTCACGAGCGCCTCGGCTTAATGCCTCCCTCCGTTGCGGGGCGTGCAAGCGTACGCGTTACTTATCGTCGTCGACTTCCATCGAACTACTGCATCATGCAAATTGAGCAATTCCGTCCGTGGTCTGTACGCCGATTATTCGCGGTAAACTTCCGTCGACGCTCGCCGTAACGGTCGCCGCGTCGGCTACGCTGCGAGGGAAAAAAATGACTTCCGCTCAAAAACAGCGCGCGGTGCGCGTCCTCGGATCGATTGCGATCACTGGGGACGACGGAACGCTTTGCCCTCCGGAACTGGTAGCTGTTTTCATTTCTTTTAAGCGGATCCTTCGTCTCGCGATTGGAACTGGACGGTGTACGAATGATCAAGTGTTTGCCACAGCTTCATTCATCAAATAACGGCTACTTGGATGCGTATTTAGAAAGTGGCGTTGAATAATCTTGGAAAGATTATTGACATTGGATGGTGTCATAAGAAATACGGTTGTTGAACGATTAACGAAAGAAATGAGAAGGCTAGGTAGGGCGTCGTGATACGTTCAGATGAAACTGATCCTCTTTGTGAATACCATCCGGCAGCTAATGGGGTGAAAAAATTTAGTAAACGTAGCAAATGGGACGCGTTAAATATACCAAACAAAGGATCTGCATGGGCACCGGCCCCGTCCCGTTTTCCCCGGGAAAAACACAATGAAAGCATAACAAATTGACCCATTTCACCCCCTCGCGCGACTTCCTAAGCACATTTCCTGCTTCGGCCGATTTATGGCGCTGAATTATTTCCTGGTGCGATTCGTACCGATAATCTTCCGGATCGATAAACGGCGGATTGTCCCATAAACGAGTCGTCGAATTATCAAACGGAACGACTGCGATCCGTTGCGTCAAGAAAAAAAAGTCGCGTGTGCCAAGCTCCGTCTCGCGATCTCGATCCCGATTTATCTTCTCCCGTTATTTGCATCTTATGACCAGCGTAACGTTTGCAAACAGCGTGTACGTACGTACACGACGGACTAAACAAAAGACGTGCACACGACGGCGAACAATTCTTTCTCGACGTAAACACGCCATGAAGCGTCGCGCCGCGCGGCGAAAAAAGAGAAGAGAAGAAAATTCAAGCAGTCCCTGAGAAGGAACGTTCTCGCGCACCAATACCACGATTGCAGCGAATTTTTACAAGGTACGATCTCGTTTTGCACCTGCTCGAAGATCGCATTCGACGATAAATATCTTGCACGTCTACTCGACAACTGTCCGATATCCGCTCGAGGAATATCGCAGAATCGGCGCTCGAGACACTCTGTTAGTTAATTTCGAGGAGCGTCGAGGTTGCGTTTTCCATGGCAGGGGGGAAAAGATGTCGAGTATGACGAGCAGCGAAGTAGGTGCACGGTGCTGGACTGACTAACGAGCCGGAAACCGGAAGCACCGAGTAGGAATCGCGTAGGAATCGCGTTTAACGGACGGTCCCGAACTTGTCCAAGCGGTTCGACTTCCGTTCGCCACGCGAGAGACGCGCTGCGTCTTCCTCCACCTTTCGTCCTCTTCTTTTTCTGCTTCGGGTTCCTTCGACGCCTACTTCGGGTTACCTCTCCTCGCCGCCGGAAACCGGAAGCCCGTGTATACGCATTCGCGATTACCAGCTTCGCGTACGCTCGGCTAAATTAATACTTGCGCGCTCTCGTGCTCTGCTCCTCGAGATCGAGCACGTCGACCATTTTTCATTCTTCCCTTCAGCCTTTTTTTCTTCTCCTTCTCTTTCACCTCCTCTCTCTCTCTCTCTCTCCGAGCGTCCCTCTTATTTCCAATTCCCTCTTGGATAATTAATCCAGTTCCGTGGCGAGTCGATTGCATCGTCGTTGCGTGTTTCAATTATCGAGCCGAGACTGAACGTGCAAAAATTTCAGCCGATGCGGACTAGGAAAAAATATGGCGGATCGCGATGGAGAGGTCAATGATGAGAACAGAATTGCATCGATGGCAAATGAGACGATCTTGCGGTATGCTAATCGAATCTTGTTTATCTGGCAGGATTTTAAGGATTGCTAGGCCTTGGATCGAGTAGCTAGGTTAAATTCAACTGTTTCCTGCGATGCTTACGCATTGAAGTTGTTTACAACCTTGAGAGTACGTGGTCTTTGTTGCGTGTGGTTCTTGAGAAAGAGTACGGTACAAAGCAGAATTTTTGCGTCGGATAACAACGTCGAAACGTTGTACTCGAATGGTCTCTGGAAGATGTTGTATAAACATAGGTCCTTTCGCATGCAGCTCGTGTTCCCTGAATCCACATTTCATTTCCACAATATCAAATCCTTGCGGTCACGAGAGATTACCATGAAACAGTAAGGAATTTAATGCACTTGAAGCTAATTAACCGCTATGTAAATGGTATCTACGCTACGTGTACCCACTGCATACGACGGTTCTGCGTATATAGCTGACCTAGAAATGGAAAAGAAAATGGAGACAATACGCGTGTCACGGCTCCTACATGACAAAAACTGGGTTAAATATTCCACGATAAAACGAAAGAGAGGGACGATATCGCGTCGTAAATTCGACCTAAGTAAAATCAACGCGCTACGATTTCCCGCGTGTAATTAGACGTCGCACGAATCGCGTAATCAGACTGAAAGCAATTCCGTGCAGCCATTAATTCTTCCGTGACGCGGCACCCGGAGGCTTTAAAGAATTCGTTACCGTGGACAAATTCGGTGGCCGCGATAAATTTCCATCCGAAAGAACAGCTCTTCCCACCGTTTCGATCGTAAATTAAAATCGCGAGCTTTTCATGGGCCCCGTGA
This sequence comes from Xylocopa sonorina, assembly GCF_050948175.1. NCBI lineage: Eukaryota > Metazoa > Arthropoda > Insecta > Hymenoptera > Apidae > Xylocopa > Xylocopa sonorina. The sequence continues at coordinate 245 of NW_027491010.1, read as the reverse complement.
ACGCATCGATTGCGTCGACGTAGCACGGTCTTTGTGCGAAGGGTGATACCGCTGGTGGGAGACAAAGAGAGAGAAAGAGAGAGAGGAACATGAATGAGAAGATTGATTTATTGGCCTGAGAGTAACTTGGTGGTAATTGAAGAAGACGGACAAGTAACAATAGCTTAATAACGTAGACTTGGAATGGCGAAAATGGCAATAATTATGCTTGAATGATTGTTCTTCCGAAGAAGAGGGCGCGTGGG
>NW_027491009.1:0-11108 GCF_050948175.1 Xylocopa sonorina | reverse complement strand
ATGATTTTTTAAACATTTTTAATGATTTTTTAAACATTTTTAATAATTTTTAAAACAATTAAATATAATTTAATATGATTTTATTGATCAATAATTTTAACAATATATTGAGGGGATGAATTAACATTAATTAATATTATTAATTAATTAATTAATTGATATTTAATTATAATTATTATTTAAATATTTAAAATATTAAATTTATATAAATAGTTGAATATAAAAATTTATACTAATATTTTAACATATATAAAAAAATCATTAAATAATATAAATAACGTTCATATAAATATCCCTAAATTTATATAAATAGTTGAATATAAAAATTTATACTAATATTTTAACATATATAAAAAAATCATTAAATAATATAAATAACGTTCATATAAATATCCCTAAATTTATATAAATAGTTGAATATAAAAATTTATACTAATATTTTAACATATATAAAAAAAATCATTAAATAATATAAATAACGTTCATATAAATATCCCTAAATTTATATAAATAGTTGAATATAAAAATTTATACTAATATTTTAATAAACATAAAAAAATCATTAAATAATATAAATAACGTTCATATAAATATCCCTAAATTTATATAAATAGTTGAATATAAAAATTTATACTAATATTTTAACAAACATAAAAAAATCATTAAATAATATAAATAACGTTCATATAAATATCCCTAAATTTATATAAATAGTTGAATATAAAAATTTATACTAATATTTTAATAAATATAAAAAAATCATTAAATAATATAAATAACGTTCATATAAATATCCCTAAATTTATATAAATAGTTGAATATAAAAATTTATACTAATATTTTAACATATATAAAAAAATCATTAAATAATATAAATAACGTTCATATAAATATCCCTAAATTTATATAAATAGTTGAATATAAAAATTTATACTAATATTTTAATAAATATAAAAAAATCATTAAATAATATAAAAAAAATAATAAAATTATATGAAATATTCAATTAAATATAATTGAATAGTTGAATATAAAAATTTATACTAATATTTTAATAAACATAAAAAAATCATTAAATAATATAAATAACGTTCATATAAATATCCCTAAATTTATATAAATAGTTGAATATAAAAATTTATACTAATATTTTAATAAACATAAAAAAATCATTAAATAATATAAATAACGTTCATATAAATATCCCTAAATTTATATAAATAGTTGAATATAAAAATTTATACTAATATTTTAACATATATAAAAAAATCATTAAATAATATAAATAACGTTCATATAAATATCCCTAAATTTATATAAATAGTTGAATATAAAAATTTATACTAATATTTTAATAAATATAAAAAAATCATTAAATAATATAAAAAAAATAATAAAATTATATGAAATATTCAATTAAATATAATTGAATAGTTGAATATAAAAATTTATACTAATATTTTAATAAACATAAAAAAATCATTAAATAATATAAATAACGTTCATATAAATATCCCTAAATTTATATAAATAGTTGAATATAAAAATTTATACTAATATTTTAATAAACATAAAAAAATCATTAAATAATATAAATAACGTTCATATAAATATCCCTAAATTTATATAAATAGTTGAATATAAAAATTTATACTAATATTTTAACATATATAAAAAAATCATTAAATAATATAAATAACGTTCATATAAATATCCCTAAATTTATATAAATAGTTGAATATAAAAATTTATACTAATATTTTAATATATATAAAAAAATCATTAAATAATATAAATAACGTTCATATAAATATCCCTAAATTTATATAAATAGTTGAATATAAAAATTTATACTAATATTTTAATAAACATAAAAAAATCATTAAATAATATAAATAACGTTCATATAAATATCCCTAAATTTATATAAATAGTTGAATATAAAAATTTATACTAATATTTTAATAAACATAAAAAAATCATTAAATAATATAAATAACGTTCATATAAATATCCCTAAATTTATATAAATAGTTGAATATAAAAATTTATACTAATATTTTAATAAACATAAAAAAATCATTAAATAATATAAATAACGTTCATATAAATATCCCTAAATTTATATAAATAGTTGAATATAAAAATTTATACTAATATTTTAATAAACATAAAAAAATCATTAAATAATATAAATAACGTTCATATAAATATCCCTAAATTTATATAAATAGTTGAATATAAAAATTTATACTAATATTTTAATATATATAAAAAAATCATTAAATAATATAAATAACGTTCATATAAATATCCCTAAATTTATATAAATAGTTGAATATAAAAATTTATACTAATATTTTAATAAACATAAAAAAATCATTAAATAATATAAATAACGTTCATATAAATATCTCTAAATTTATATGGATAATAGTTAAAATTAAATATAATAATTAAATTGCATTTAATAGTTCTTACTAAATAAGTTATCTATATAAATAAGCTAAATTTAAGCTTTTAGGCTCATACCCTAAATATAGATAATAATCTTTTATATATTTAAGATAATATGCCTGATTAAAAGGTTTATTTTGATAGAATAAAAATGTAATTATAATTACTATTATCTATCAAATCTAATAATCATTTATATATAATATTTATTATTTTTTTTTATATTATTTATATAAATATCCCTAAATTTATATAAATAGTTGAATATAAAAATTTATACTTATTAATTTTATTAATTCTATAAAATTCAAAATTTTATGTGCAATTACACTTAAGTATATAAAATGAAAAAATTTATACTATTTAGTAATATTTATATATTTATATTAACTATTTGTTTATCATTTTTAATATTTGTAACTAATAATATTTTAATTCAATGAATATTATTAGAAATTTCTACAATTATTATAATTTATTTAATAAATTATAATTTAAATAAAATACCAAGAATTTTATATTATTCATTATCAACTTTAACAAGAATAATTATAATTTTATTATTAATAATAAATTTATGTCAAATTTATTCTATGTTTAATTATAATTATTATTTAAATATTATTTTTCAAATTATTATAATAATAAAAATAGGAATATTTCCTTTTAGATATTGAATAATTTATATTTATAATTATATTATATGAGAAGATATTTTTATTATATCAACAGTTATAAAATTTATACCAATATATTTTATAATTAATTTTATTCAATTAAATCAATCTATAATTTTATTATTAATATTAAATAGAATTATAATTTCAATTTTTGCTAATAACTTTAAATCATTAAAAAAAATTATTGCATGTTCATCAATTAATCAAACTTCATTTATTATTATATTATTATATTTAAACAAGTCAATTTTTATATATTATATTATTTTCTATTCTTTTATATTTTATTTTTTATGTTTATTAATAAATAAATTTAATTTAAATAAAAAAATAGATTTAATTATATTTAATAATTATAAAAACATTAATATTTTAACAATAATATTTTTAATTTATAGAATATTACCCCCATTTATATCATTTATTATAAAATGAATATTTATATTTGAATTAACAAATTTATTTATTTATTCTTCATGATTTTTTATAATTATAATAATATCTAGAATTATTATAATTTGAAATTATTTAATGATTTTAGAAAATTCATTACCAAATTTTAAATATTATTATAATTTATATATTAAACAAATTAAAATTAAATATATATACATATATATATTTATTTCCATAAATATAACAATATTTATAATATTTTATATTTATTAATTATTAATAAATATAATTTATATCTTTAAATTTGCAATTTAATGTTTTTAAAAACTTTAATAATTAAATATAAAAATTTATAGTATTAAAAGAATTTAAAATCTTTATGAATAAATTTACAATTTATTTCTTTTTCAGACATAATACTAATAATTGAATTTTATACTTTTGAAGATTTTAAGTTAATTATCTTAAACTATTAATCTTCAAAATTAAAAATATATTTAAAATTTTAAAAGTATAAATCTTAATAAAAAAATGATTTATGTCAACAAATCATAAGTATATTGGTATATTATATATTATATTAGCTTTATGATCAGGAATAATTGGAACATCTATAAGATTTATAATTCGAATAGAATTAAGTATTCCTGGAAATTGAATTAATAATGATCAAATTTATAATTCATTAATTACAGCTCATGCATTTTTAATGATTTTTTTTATAGTAATACCATTTATAATTGGAGGATTTGGAAATTGATTAATTCCTTTAATACTTGGTTTACCTGATATAGCATTTCCTCGAATAAATAATATTAGATTTTGATTATTACCTCCTTCATTAATTATATTAATTTCTAGAAATTTATTTAATATAAGACCAGGAACAGGATGAACAATTTACCCTCCTTTATCTTCTTATTTATATCATTCTTCCCCTTCAGTTGATATTATAATTTTTTCATTACATATTTCAGGTATTTCATCTATTATAGGAGCAATAAATTTTATAGTAACTATTATAATAATAAAAAATATTGCAATAAATTATGACATAATTAATTTATTTTCATGAGCTGTATTTATTACTGCAATTTTATTATTATTATCTTTACCAGTATTAGCTGGTGCTATTACAATATTACTATTCGATCGAAATTTTAATACATCATTTTTTGATCCAATAGGAGGTGGTGATCCAATTTTATTTCAACATTTATTTTGATTTTTTGGTCATCCAGAAGTTTATATTTTAATTTTACCAGGATTTGGATTAATTTCTCATATTATTATAAATGAAAGTGGAAAAAAAGAAGTATTTGGAAATTTAGGAATAATTTACGCAATATTAGGAATTGGATTTTTAGGATTTATTGTATGAGCTCATCATATATTTACAGTAGGATTAGATGTTGATACTCGAGCTTATTTTACTTCTGCTACTATAATTATTGCTGTACCTACAGGAATTAAAGTTTTTAGATGACTTGCTACTTATCATGGATGTAAAATAAATTCTTATAATAATTCAATTATTTGATCATTAGGTTTTGTAATTTTATTTACTATTGGAGGATTAACTGGTATTATATATTATCAAATTCATCAATTGATATTATTTTACATGATACTTATTATGTTGTTGGACATTTTCATTATGTATTATCTATAGGTGCCGTATTTGCAATTATTTCAAGATTTATTCACTGATATCCTTTAATTTATGGACTTATATTAAATAATAATTGATTAAAAATTCAATTTATTTTTATATTTGTTGGAGTAAATATAACATTTTTTCCTCAACATTTTTTAGGATTAATGGGAATACCACGACGTTATTCTGATTATCCTGATGCTTATTTTTTTTGAAATTCAATTTCATCATTAGGATCAATTATATCAACTAATAGATTGATTATAATGATTTTTATTATTATAGAAAGAATAATTGTAAAACGTATAATTATATTTAAGTATAGACAATCATCATTAGAATGATTAATGACTTACCCTCCATTAAATCATTCTTTTGTTGAAACTCCTATTATTATTAAAAGAAAAATAAAAACTTTTTTTTCAGAATTTTAATATGGCAGATAAGTGCGCTAGATTTAAGATCTATATATATTGTTTATAAACATTTATTAAAAATTGCAACTTGACAAATATATTTTTTTCAAAATTCTAACTCACCTTACTCTGATAATTTAATTTCATTTCATAATTTAGTAATAATAATTATAATTATAATTATAATATTAATTATAATAATTTTAATTAATTTATTTAATAACTGATTTTTAAATCGATTTTTATTAAAAAATCATACTATTGAAATTATTTGAACAATTATTCCTATATTAATTTTATTATTTATTTGTTTTCCTTCATTAAAAATTTTATATTATATTGATGAAATTTTAAATCCAATTTTTTCAATTAAATCAATTGGTCATCAATGATATTGATCATATGAATATTCTGATTTTATTAACATTGAATTTGATTCATATATAATTAACAATAATAATTTAAATTTATTTCGATTATTAGATGTTGATAATCGAATAATTATTCCTATAAAAATTGCAATTCGATTAATTATTTCATCAACTGATGTAATTCATTCATGAGTAATTCCTTCACTAGGAATTAAAATTGATGCAATTCCAGGACGAATTAATCAATTTAATCTTTTTTGTATTCGTCCTGGAATTTATTTTGGTCAATGTTCAGAAATTTGTGGTATAAATCATAGATTTATACCTATTGTTATTGAAAGAACATCTTATGAATTATTTATAAATTGAATTAAATCATTTTAATTAAATTTTAAAATTAGTTAATTTATAACATTAGTTTGTCAAACTAAAATTAATAAAATTATTATTTTAATATATTCATTAGATGTCTGAAATTAAAGAATTGATTTTTTAAATCAAAAATAGTAAATTATAAATACTTCTAATGATTAATTATTAGTTAATATAATTTATAATTAATTTGATTTTCTAATAATATTATACCACAAATAAGACCAATTAAATGATTATATATTTCATTATTATGTAAATTTAATTTTATTTTAATTATATTTATTTTAAATTCAATTCCATTAAAATTAAAATTTAATAAAGATTTATATAAAATAAAAACTTATTGAAAATGATATTGATAAATTTATTTGAAAGATTTGATCCTGCAATTAACCAAAATTTAATACTTAATTGAATTGTTATTTTCATATATTTAATATTAATTCCTCATTCATATTGATTAATTCCATCACGATTAAATATAATATGAATTAATTTTTTATCTTTATTATATAAAGAATTTATATTAATCTCATCAAAAAAATATCAATCTAATATTTTAATATTTATTAGATTAATATTAATAATTATAATAATAAATTTTTTAAGATTAATACCTTATATTTTTACTATTACCAGACATATATCATTTAATTTAATTATAAGATTTTCAATATGAATTTCAATATTAATCTTTAATTGAATTAATTTAACAAAAAAATCATTAAGTCATCTTGTACCATTAAATACTCCATTTATATTAATAAATTTTATAGTTTATATTGAATTAATTAGAAATATTATTCGTCCTTGAACATTATCAATTCGTCTTACAGCTAATCTAATTGCAGGCCATTTATTATTAACTTTAATTGGATCTTCAATATCAATTAATAATATTGAGTATAAAAATTTAATTTTAATATTAATTACAATTTTAACTCAAAATTTATTATTTATTCTTGAAATTTCAATAGCAATAATCCAAGCCTATGTATATTCTATTTTATTAATTCTATATTTTTCAGAAATTAAATAAATTTAAAATGAAAAACGACATATTAAAAAAATTATTCAAATTATTAAAAACGGTTTTATTCTTAATTTATATTAATATTAAAGTTGAGATTTATAAAATTTATAACCGAATAATCAATAAACTTCTTATTTTATTTTTAAATCATCCAATGATTTTTTTTACTCTAGGTACTTTATTATTTATGATTCTCATATATTATTCAATTAAAAATAAATGATTAATTAAATTATTAATTTCAAGTAAATATAAATAATTAAAATTAATCATTTATATAATCATATTCTTTAATTTTATTTAATAGATTTAAATTCTATAATTAATATAATTTACATAAATTTTTAATTGGTATATTATATCATTATGAAAACACATAATCACCCTTATCATATAGTTACTTTAAGACCTTGACCATTAATTATATCATTTAATTTAATAAATTTAATAATTAGAATTATTATTTATTTATATTTAAATAATGATTATTTATTATATATTAATTTATTAAATATAATTATTACAATATATCAATGATGACGAGATGTAATCCGAGAAAGAACATTTCAAGGAATACATACAATTATAGTAATAAAATTTCTTAAATTTAGAATAATTTTATTTATTATTTCAGAATTATTTTTTTTTATTTCATTTTTTTGAACATTTTTTCACTCATCAATTTCACCAAATATTGAAATTGGAATAACCTGACCTCCAATAATAATTGAAATATTTAATCCTTATGATATTCCATTATTAAATTCAGTAATTTTAGTTTCATCAGGATTTACAATTACATGAGGTCATCACTCTTTATTAAATATAAATTATGTTAATTTTAATAAAAGACTAAAATATACATTAATTTTAGGAATATATTTTATTGTATTACAATACATTGAATATAATGAATCTATATTTTGTTTTAATGATAGAATTTTTGGATCTATTTTTTTTATAATAACTGGATTTCATGGATTACATGTAATTATTGGTATTATAATAATTTTAACAATATATATACGATTTAAAAAAAATCATTTTTCTAATATTCATCATTTTCATTTTGAAGCAGCATTATGATATTGACATTTTGTAGATGTTATTTGATTATTTTTATATTTATTTTTATATTGATTAATATGATAATTCAATATACATATATATATAGTATAAATATTACATTTAATTTCCAATTAAAAAATTTAAATAATTTAATATATATAATATATTTTTATTTAACTTTATTAATAATTGTAAATTTAATTCCTATAATTATTTATATAACAAATATATTTATTTCAATAATAAAAAAAAATAATTATGAAAAAAATTTACCATATGAATGTGGATATTCACCATTATCTAAACCTAATCTTCCTTTTTCATTACCATTTTTTATAATTACTTTAATATTCTTAATTTTTGATGTTGAAATTATTATATTACTTCCATTAATTTTTCATTTAATCAATATAAATTCAATAATTTTATTATTAACAATAATTACTTTTATTATATCATTAATTTTAACATTATTTACTGAATGATTTTTTAATTTTATTAAATGATTATACTAATATATATATATATAAGTAAATATTACATTTAATTTCGACTTAAAAATTAACTAAACTATTAGTTATATATAATTTATTAATTGAAGCCAAATAGAGGCAATTTATTGTTAATAAATACATTGAGAGTAATTTTCCAATTAATGAAATAAATTAAATTGAACTTCTAATTCAATTATTGATTAATAAATTAATCATTATTTCTATTTATATAGTTTAATATAAAACAATATATTTTCAATATATAAATAGTTATTTATTAACTTATAAATATTTAAAAATTAAAAAATTTTCTTAATATTTTCAATATTACACTTTATATAAGCTATTTAAATAATTAAATAATATAAAAAAAATAATAATAATAAATATAATATTATTTATTATTAAATCAATAAAATTATAATTTTCAATACGAAATTTAATTAAATTGCTAAATATATTTAATAATTCATGTATAATAAAAGGAATAATTTTTTTTTCAATAATTGATTCATATTCTTCAATTACTATAAATACATATAAATATAAAATTTTAAAAAATTTATCTACATATATTATATTTTTAAAAGATAATACATACATTGAAAAAAATAATAAATTTTTATAACTTAAAAATCCAATAAATATTCCTAAAATAAATAATTTAGATAACAATAATTTTATATTATAACTTAAAGTTAAATTATAAAATGAATATATAATTGATCAATAAAATTTTGCATATACTAATGAAGTTACAAATAATGTAAATATAATAATATTTATAAAAAAATCATTATGTATTTTAATATACCTTATATTTATTTCTTGATGAAATAAAATCATTAAAATTATACGAAATGCATAAGATACTGTTAAAATTGTTCCAACTAATAAAATAAATAAATTAAACGTAATTAATTTATTATCATAAATATGTTCTATAATTATATCTTTTGAATAAAATCCCAATAAAAAAGGAAATCCCATTAATCTAAATAATGTAAATAATAAAATTGTAGATTTTACTGGATATAATATATTTAAATTTCTATAATCTCGAATATCTTGATCTGATTCATTATTATGAATAAAATTACCAACACATATAAATATTAATGACTTAAATAATGCATGAATATATAAATGAAAAAAAGCTAATTCACTAAATCCTATAAATAAAACTCTTATTATAAAACCTAATTGACTTAATGTTGATAATGCAACAATTTTTTTTAAATCAATTTCATAATTTGCAATAAGACCTGATATTAATATAGTAAATCTTGAAACTAATATTATATTTATTTTAAAATTTTCATCAATATATTTTTCAAATCGAATTAAAATGTAAACACCAGCTGTTACTAATGTTGAAGAATGAACTAATGAAGATACTGGAGTTGGAGCTATCATTGCTGCTGGTAATCAATTAGAAAAAGGTATTTGAGCTCTTTTTGTAAATGCTATTATAATAATAAAAAATATTATTGAAAAATTCATATCATATAAAAACAAATTTCAACTTCCACAAGAACATATTATAGCTATTATTAATAATAAACTAGCATCTCCAATTCGATTTAAAATTATAGTTAACATACCAGCTACAAATGATTTTATATTTTGATAATAAATAATTAAACAAAATGAAATTAATCCTAATCCATCTCAACCAATAATAACTGTTAAAATACAAGGACTAAGAATTATAAAATATATAGAATAAATAAATATCATTAATAAATAATAAAATCGTTTTAATTCAATTTCATCTAAATTTATATATTTAATTGAATAAAACATAATTAATGAAGAAATTAAAGTCACAATTATAATAAATGATAATGTTAAATTATCAACTAATAAAAATAAATTAAACTTTATTGAATTATAATCAATAATTAATCATTCTATAACATATGTAAATATATAATAATTTATACATAATGTTAAATATATTAATAATAAACTTTTAAAATATAAAATTAATCCAAAAATTATTATTTTTACAATAATTTAAAGTTAAAAAACATCTTTGAAATCACAATTCAAAATTTTATATTTAAACTATTTAAATAAATTAAAGCTTCTATATTTAAAACAACTAAATTTATTGGAATTCAATGTATTAAAATAACAAAAAATTCAACTATATAAC
>NW_027491008.1:0-11906 GCF_050948175.1 Xylocopa sonorina | reverse complement strand
ATGAAACATAGATATGAGATGCAATATCTCATTTTAAGAAGCATTTGAACCCTATTGCTACAATACGTAGACATCTGCAGACGCTATTTCCTTGCAAGGAAGTGTCGCATTTACATTCATTTGAAGTGTAGGCGAGGAATACATGACACTTCGCAAATCATATTATATCTTACCATGAAACATAGAAATGAGATGCGATATCGCGTTTTAAGAAGCATTAGAACTCTATTGCTACGATAGGTAGACATTTGCAGAAGCTATTTCCTAGCGAGGAAGTGTCGCATTTACATTCATTTGAAGTGTAGACGAGGAATACATGACACTTCGCAAATCATATTATATCTTACCATGAAACATAGAAATGAGATGCGATATCGCGTTTTAACGAGCATTAGAAATCTATTGCTACGATACGTAGACATCTGCAAACGCTATTTCCTAGCGAGGAAGTGACGCATTCACATTCATTTGAAGTGTAGACGAGGAATACATAACACTTTGCATATCATATTATATCTTACCATGAAATATAGAAATGAGATGCGATATCGCGTTTTAAGAAGCATTAGAACTCTATTGCTACGATACCTAGACATCTGCAGACGCTATTTCCTTGCAAGGAAGTTTCGCATTTACATTCATTTGAATCGTACCATGAAACATAGAAATGAGATGCAATATCGCGATTTAAGAATCATAAGAACTCTATTGCTACGATACGCAGACATCTGCAAACGCTATTTCCTTGCAAGGAAGTGTCGCATTTACATTCGTTTGAAGTGTAGACGAGGAATACATAACACTTCGCAAATCGTATTATATCTTACCATGAAACATAGAAATGAGATGCGATATCGCGTTTTAAGAAGCATTAGAACTCTATTGCTACGATACGTAGACATCTGCAAACGCTATTTCCTTGCGAGGAAGTGTCGCATTTACATTCATTTGAAGCGTGGACGAGGAATACATGACACTTCGCAAAGCATATTATATCTTACCATGAAACATAGAAATGAGATGCGATACCGCGTTTTAAGAAGCATTAGAACACTATTGCTACGATAGGTAGACATTTGCAAACGCTATTTCCTTGCAAGGAAGTGTCGCATTTACATTCATCTGAAGTGTAGACGAGGAATACATAACACTTCGCAATGAATATTATATCTTATCATGAAACATAGATATAAGATGCAATATCTCGTTTTAAGAAGCATTTGAACTCTATTGCTACGATACCTAGACATCTGCAGACGCTATTTCCTGGCAAGGAAGTGTCGCATTTACATTCACTTGCAGTGTAGACGGTAAATACATGACACTTCGCAAATCATGTTATATCTTACCATGAAACGTAGAAATGAGATGCGATATCGCGTTTTAGGAATCATATGAACTCTATTGCTACGATACGTAGACATCTGCAAACGCAATTTCCTTACAAGGAAGTGTCGCATTTACATTGATTTGAGTCGTAGACGAGGAATGCATAACACTTCGCAATGAATATTATATCTTGTCACGAAACATAGATATGAGATGCAATATCTCGTTTTAAGAAGCATTAGAACTCTATCCCTACGATACGTAGACATCTGCAAACGCTATTTCCTTGCAAGGAAGTGTCGCATTTACGTTCATTTGAAGTGTAGACGAGGAATACATAACACTTCGCACATCATATTATATCTTACCATGAAACATAGAAATGAGATGCGATATCGCGTTTTAAGAAGCATTAGAACACTATTGCTACGATAGGTAGAAATTTGCAAACGCTATTTCCTTGCAAGGAAGCGTCGCATTTACATTCGTTTGCAGTGTAGACGAGGAATACATAACACATCGCAAATCATATTATATCTTACCATGAAACATGGAAATGAGTTGCGATATCGCGTTTTAAGAATCATAAGAACTCTATTGCTACGATACCTAGACATCTGCAAACGCTATTTCCTTGCAAGGAAGTTTCGCATTTACATTCATTTGAAGTGTAGGCGAGGAATACATGACACTTCGCAAATCATATTTTATCTTACCATGAAACATAGAAATGAGATGCGATATCGCGTTTTAAGAAGCATTAGAACTCTATTGCTACGATAGGTAGACATTTGCAGAAGCTATTTCCTAGCGAGGAAGTGTCGCATTTACATTCATTTGAAGTGTAGACGAGGGATACATGACACTTCGCAAATCATATTATATCTTACCATGAAACATAGATAAGAGATGCAATATCTCTTTTTTAAGAAGCATTTGAACTCTATTGCTTCGTTACGTAGACATCTGCAAACGCTATTTCCTAGCAAGGAAGTGTCGCATTTACATTGATTTGAAGTGTAGGCGAGGATTACATAACACTTCGCAATGAATATTACATCTTATCATGAAACATAGGAATGAGATGCGATATCTTGTTTTAAGAAGCATTTGAACTCTATTGCTTCGATACGTAGACATCTGCAAACGCTATTTCCTAGCAACGAAGTGTCGCATTTACATTCGTTTGAAGTGTTGACGAGGACTACATAACACTTCGCAAAATATATTATATCTTACCATGAAACATAGAAATGAGATGCGATATCGCGTTTTAAGAATCATAAGAACACTATTGCTACGATACGTAGACATCTGCAAACGCTATTTCCTTGCAAGGAAGTGTCGCATTTACATTCATTTGAATCGTAGACGAGGCACGCATAACACTTCGCAACGAATATTATATCTTATCATGAAACATAGAAATGAGATGCGATATGGCGTTTTAAGAATCATAAGAACTCTATTGCTACGATACGCAGACATCTGCAAACGCTATTTTCTTGCAAGGAAGTGTCGCATTTACATTCATTTGAATCGTAGACGAGGAATGCATATCACTTCGCAATGAATATTATATCTTATCATGAAACATAGAAATGAGATGCAATATCGCGATTTAAGAATCATAAGAACTCTATTGCTACGATACTCAAAAACATCTGCAAACGCTATTTCCTTGCAAGGAAGTGTCGCATTTACATTCATTTGAAGTGTAGACGAGGAATACATAACACTCCGCAAATCATGTTACATCTTACCATGAAACATAGAAATGAGATGCGATATCGCGTTTTAAGAAGCATTAGAACTCTATTGCTACGATACGTAGACGTCTGCAAACGCTATTTCCTTGCAAGGAAGTGTTGCATTTACATTCATTTGAAGTGTAGACGAGGAATACATAACACTTCGCAAATCATATTACATCTTACCATGAAACATAGAAATGAGATGCGATATCGCGTTTTAAGAATCATAAGAACTCTATTGCTACAATACGCAGACATCTACAAACGCTATTTCTTTGCAAGGAAGTGTCGCATTTACATTCATTTGAATCGTAGACGAGGAATGCATATCAGTTCGCAATGAATATTATATCTTATCATGAAACATAGATATGAGATGCAATATCTCATTTTAAGAAGCATTTGAACCCTATTGCTACAATACGTAGACATCTGCAAACGCTATTTCCTTGCAAGGAAGTGTTGCATTTACATTCATTTGATGTGTAGACGAGGAATACATAACACATCGCAAATCATATTATATCTTACCATGAAACATAGAAATGAGATGCGATATCGCGTTTTAAGAAGCATTAGAACACTATTGCTACGATACCTAGACATCTGCAGACGCTATTTCCTAGCAAGGAAGTGTCGCATTTACATTCATTTGAAGTGTAGACGAGGAATACATGACACTTCGCAAATCATATTATATCTTACCATGAAACATAGAAATGAGATGCGATGTCGCGTTTTAACGAGCATTAGAAATCTATTGCTACGATACGTAGACATCTGCAAACGCTATTTCCTAGCGAGGAAGTGACGCATTCACATTCATTTGAAGTGTAGACGAGGAATACATAACACTTTGCATATCATATTATATCTTACCATGAAATATAGAAATGAGATGCGATATCGCGTTTTAAGAAGCATTAGAACTCTATTGCTACGATACCTAGACATCTGCAGACGCTATTTCCTGGCAAGGAAGTGTCGCATTTACATTCACTTGCAGTGTAGACGATGAATACATGACACTTCGCAAATCATGTTATATCTTACCATGAAACGTAGAAATGAGATGCGATATCGCGTTTTAGGAATCATATGAACTCTATTGCTACGATACGTAGACATCTGCAAACGCAATTTCCTTACAAGGAAGTGTCGCATTTACATTGATTTGAGTCGTAGACGAGGAATGCATAACACTTCGCAATGAATATTATATCTTGTCATGAAACATAGATATGAGATGCAATATCTCGTTTTAAGAAGCATTAGAACTCTATCCCTACGATACGTAGACATCTGCAAACGCTATTTCCTTGCAAGGAAGTGTCGCATTTACGTTCATTTGAAGTGTAGACGAGGAATACATAACACTTCGCAAATCATATTATATCTTACCATGAAACATAGAAATGAGATGCGATATCGCGTTTTAAGAAGCATTAGAACTCTATTGCTACGATACGTAGACATCTGCAAACGCTATTTCCTTGCGAGGAAGTGTCGCATTTACATTCATTTGAAGCGTGGACGAGGAATACATGACACTTCGCAAAGCATATTATATCTTACCATGAAACATAGAAATGAGATGCGATACCGCGTTTTAAGAAGCATTAGAACACTATTGCTACGATAGGTAGACATTTGCAAACGCTATTTCCTTGCAAGGAAGTGTCGCATTTACATTCATCTGAAGTGTAGACGAGGAATACATAACACTTCGCAATGAATATTATATCTTATCATGAAACATAGATATAAGATGCAATATCTCGTTTTAAGAAGCATTTGAACTCTATTGCTACGATACCTAGACATCTGCAGACGCTATTTCCTGGCAAGGAAGTGTCGCATTTACATTCACTTGCAGTGTAGACGGTGAATACATGACACTTCGCAAATCATGTTATATCTTACCATGAAACGTAGAAATGAGATGCGATATCGCGTTTTAGGAATCATATGAACTCTATTGCTACGATACGTAGACATCTGCAAACGCAATTTCCTTACAAGGAAGTGTCGCATTTACATTGATTTGAGTCGTAGACGAGGAATGCATAACACTTCGCAATGAATATTATATCTTGTCACGAAACATAGATATGAGATGCAATATCTCGTTTTAAGAAGCATTAGAACTCTATCCCTACGATACGTAGACATCTGCAAACGCTATTTCCTTGCAAGGAAGTGTCGCATTTACGTTCATTTGAAGTGTAGACGAGGAATACATAACACTTCGCACATCATATTATATCTTACCATGAAACATAGAAATGAGATGCGATATCGCGTTTTAAGAAGCATTAGAACACTATTGCTACGATAGGTAGAAATTTGCAAACGCTATTTCCTTGCAAGGAAGCGTCGCATTTACATTCGTTTGCAGTGTAGACGAGGAATACATAACACATCGCAAATCATATTATATCTTACCATGAAACATGGAAATGAGTTGCGATATCGCGTTTTAAGAATCATAAGAACTCTATTGCTACGATACCTAGACATCTGCAAACGCTATTTCCTTGCAAGGAAGTGTCGCATTTACATTCATTTGAAGTGTAGGCGAGGAATACATGACACTTCGCAAATCATATTTTATCTTACCATGAAACATAGAAATGAGATGCGATATCGCGTTTTAAGAAGCATTAGAACTCTATTGCTACGATAGGTAGACATTTGCAGAAGCTATTTCCTAGCGAGGAAGTGTCGCATTTACATTCATTTGAAGTGTAGACGAGGGATACATGACACTTCGCAAATCATATTATATCTTACCATGAAACATAGATAAGAGATGCAATATCTCTTTTTTAAGAAGCATTTGAACTCTATTGCTTCGTTACGTAGACATCTGCAAACGCTATTTCCTAGCAAGGAAGTGTCGCATTTACATTGATTTGAAGTGTAGGCGAGGATTACATAACACTTCGCAATGAATATTACATCTTATCATGAAACATAGGAATGAGATGCGATATCTTGTTTTAAGAAGCATTTGAACTCTATTGCTTCGATACGTAGACATCTGCAAACGCTATTTCCTAGCAACGAAGTGTCGCATTTACATTCGTTTGAAGTGTTGACGAGGACTACATAACACTTCGCAAAATATATTATATCTTACCATGAAACATAGAAATGAGATGCGATATCGCGTTTTAAGAATCATAAGAACACTATTGCTACGATACGTAGACATCTGCAAACGCTATTTCCTTGCAAGGAAGTGTCGCATTTACATTCATTTGAATCGTAGACGAGGCACGCATAACACTTCGCAACGAATATTATATCTTATCATGAAACATAGAAATGAGATGCGATATCGCGTTTTAAGAATCATAAGAACTCTATTGCTACGATACGCAGACATCTGCAAACGCTATTTTCTTGCAAGGAAGTGTCGCATTTACATTCATTTGAATCGTAGACGAGGAATGCATATCACTTCGCAATGAATATTATATCTTATCATGAAACATAGAAATGAGATGCAATATCGCGATTTAAGAATCATAAGAACTCTATTGCTACGATACTCAAAAACATCTGCAAACGCTATTTCCTTGCAAGGAAGTGTCGCATTTACATTCATTTGAAGTGTAGACGAGGAATACATAACACTCCGCAAATCATATTACATCTTACCATGAAACATAGAAATGAGATGCGATATCGCGTTTTAAGAAGCATTAGAACTCTATTGCTACGATACGTAGACGTCTGCAAACGCTATTTCCTTGCAAGGAAGTGTTGCATTTACATTCATTTGAAGTGTAGACGAGGAATACATAACACTTCGCAAATCATATTACATCTTACCATGAAACATAGAAATGAGATGCGATATCGCGTTTTAAGAATCATAAGAACTCTATTGCTACAATACGCAGACATCTACAAACGCTATTTCTTTGCAAGGAAGTGTCGCATTTACATTCATTTGAATCGTAGACGAGGAATGCATATCAGTTCGCAATGAATATTATATCTTATCATGAAACATAGATATGAGATGCAATATCTCATTTTAAGAAGCATTTGAACCCTATTGCTACAATACGTAGACATCTGCAAACGCTATTTCCTTGCAAGGAAGTGTTGCATTTACATTCATTTGATGTGTAGACGAGGAATACATAACACATCGCAAATCATATTATATCTTACCATGAAACATAGAAATGAGATGCGATATCGCGTTTTAAGAAGCATTAGAACACTATTGCTACGATACCTAGACATCTGCAGACGCTATTTCCTAGCAAGGAAGTGTCGCATTTACATTCATTTGAAGTGTAGACGAGGAATACATGACACTTCGCAAATCATATTATATCTTACCATGAAACATAGAAATGAGATGCGATATCGCGTTTTAACGAGCATTAGAAATCTATTGCTACGATACGTAGACATCTGCAAACGCTATTTCCTAGCGAGGAAGTGACGCATTCACATTCATTTGAAGTGTAGACGAGGAATACATAACACTTTGCATATCATATTATATCTTACCATGAAATATAGAAATGAGATGCGATATCGCGTTTTAAGAAGCATTAGAACTCTATTGCTACGATACCTAGACATCTGCAGACGCTATTTCCTTGCAAGGAAGTTTCGCATTTACATTCATTTGAATCGTACCATGAAACATAGAAATGAGATGCAATATCGCGATTTAAGAATCATAAGAACTCTATTGCTACGATACGCAGACATCTGCAAACGCTATTTCCTTGCAAGGAAGTGTCGCATTTACATTCATTTGAAGTGTAGACGAGGAATACATAACACTTCGCAAATCGTATTATATCTTACCATGAAACATAGAAATGAGATGCGATATCGCGTTTTAAGAAGCATTAGAACTCTATTGCTACGATACGTAGACATCTGCAAACGCTATTTCCTTGCGAGGAAGTGTCGCATTTACATTCATTTGAAGCGTGGACGAGGAATACATGACACTTCGCAAATCATATTATATCTTACCATGAAACATAGAAATGAGATGCGATACCGCGTTTTAAGAAGCATTAGAACACTATTGCTACGATAGGTAGACATCTGCAGACGCTATTTCCTAGCAAGGAAGTGTCGCATTTACATTCATTTGAAGTGTAGACGAGGAATACATGATACTTCGCAAATCATATTATATCTTACCATGAAACATAGAAATGAGATGCGATATCGTGCTTTAAGAAGCATTTGAACACTATTGCTACGATAGGTAGACATTTGCAAACGCCATTTCCTAGCAAAGAAGTGTCGCATTTACATTCATTTGAAGTGTAGGCGAGGAATACATAACACTTCGCAAATCATATTATATCTTACCGTGAAACATAGTAATGAGATGCGATATCGCGTTTTAAGAGGCATTAGAACTCTATTGCTACGATACGTAGACATCTGCAAACGCTATTTCCTTGCAAGGAAGTGTCGCATTTACATTCATTTGAATCGTAGACGAGGAATGCATAACACTTCGCAATGAATATTATATCTTATCATGAAACATAGATATGAGATGCAATATCTCGTTTTGAGGAGCATTTGAACTCTATTGCTTCGATACGTAGACTTCTGCAAACGCTATTTCCTAGCAAGGAAGTGTCGCATTTACATTCATTTGAAGTGTAGACGAGGAATACATAACACTTCGCAAATCATATTATATTTGACCATGAAACATAGAAATGAGATGCGATATCGCGTTTTAAGAAGCATTAGAACTCTATTGCTACGATACGTAGACATCTGCAAACGCTATTTCCTAGCGAGGAAGTGTCGCATTCACATTCATTTGAAGTGTAGACGAGGAATGCATAACGCTTCGCAATGAATATTATATCTTACCATGAAACGTAGAAATGAGATGCAATATAGCGTTTTAAGAATCATAAGAACTCTATTGCTACGATACGTAGACATCTGCAAACGCTATTTCCTAGCGAGGAAGTGTCGCATTTACATACATTTTAAGTGTAGACGAGGAATACATAACACTTCGCAAATCATATTAAATCTTACCATGAAACATAGAAATGAGATTCGATATCGCGTTTTAAGAAGCATTAGAAAGCTATTGCTACGATACGTAGACATCTGCAAACGCTATTTCCTAGCGAGGAAGTATCGCATTCACATTCATTTGAAGTGTAGACGAGGAATACATAACACTTCGCACATCATATTATATCTTACCATGAAACATAGAAATGAGATTCGATATCGCGTTTTAAGGAGCATTAGAAAGCTATTGCTACGTGTCACGTCCTGGCGAACAAATTATTCGTATCCCAGGAGGCTGAATGACACAAGCCTTTTAGTCGCGAATTCGGTCCGGTATAAAACGCGTATGACCGGGTCCGTCGATTCTGGCAAGACGCGGGCACCGTAAACAGTCGCGAACGCGTGTAAGGAGGGATTTTACTTACCTTTCGCTGATTTCCCTCTTCTACTTTCAGATGTGGCGATCATCGAAGGTCGTTCTCGAGGGAGGAGTCGGCGTACGGCTGGCTGGAATCGGCGTTGTGACGGTGGAAGCTGCGATGAATGTCGCCATCCGCCGATGAACGAAGAATTCTGGCGTTTTACCAACGTATTCCGCACGAGATAATGGATTAAATTCTTCCTCCCGGCGCGAAGAGTTCGTTTATAAACACTCAAGTTGTTACGAACTTGGAAGAATTTGTATTAAAATAAATTTGAATTTAGAAATGGAGATGGAATGAACTAGAACTTGATGTGGTTGAAAAATAATAAAGTATATTCTAAATCAAAGAGTACAAGAACAATTATTTCTAAGTATTAAGACTAGGTTGACTATGAATTAGGAATTAGAACAAAGACTTTAGAACTAGGAACCTCATCGAGGCTGCGCGACGGCCCTAAGGCGCGACTTGGAAGAGACTTGGAATTAGAAGTACCCGAAGGCGGGATAGAACTGTACCGTACTGACGGTACTGACTGACTGTGTCTGACTGTCCGTCATGACTGTCTCTAATTGACTGTAGAGACTAACTGTCTCTAATTGACTGTGGAGACTGACTGTCTCTGATTGACTGTGGATACTCACTGTGTCTCCCAAGATGCGTCTGCGACCTCTCTGACTCTCGGAGCGCTTCGGTCGCGTGCGAACGTAGGTGGGAGTATGTGGAGTGAGCGTGCCGCTGAGGCGGTAGCGATTTCGCGCGTCGCGGCTTACTTAATTAGCGCAACTTATGAATTTAGAGGTACAAGAATGAAATTAGAAATTACGCCTTAAATGTAAAATGTGTGTTGTTTATGTCGTTATAAAGTTGTGTCGTGTAAATTCTATGAGCTAGGAATACAGAGCTTAGAATGTAAGAGTATATATATAATGTTAATTAATAATCTTAGAAATAGTATTTTGGGCATGGCAGATCTGGGATGGTGAAATCGTAGAGTCCTTTGTACGGTGAGGGATCCCGTCGTCGGATCTCGTAGAGGTTGATTCTCCTGGTACGTCCCTGGAGTGAGCGAGAGGGCGAGTTTCCCTGCAGGTAAGAGTGAAACGGTGGGTGACTCCTTGAGTGGGAGCGAGACAGCGCACATGGTCCTTGGTGCGAGCGAGATGGCGCACGAGGTCCTCGGTGCGAGTGGGACAGAGTGTGTTGCCCTTGGAGCGAGAGATGTGGCGAACACCTCTGCGGGTGCGAGTGAGACGGAGGGTAGGTCCCTTGGAGTGAGAGAGACGGCGAGCACCTCTGCGGGTGCGAGCGAGTCGATGGTCGTAGCCCTTGGCCTGAGTGAGACGGCGAGTTGCGCCTGGGTGTTGCCTGTGGAGCAGGCGCGTGAGGGTGGTTGCTGTGGTGCGTTGAGAGGGTGGCAGGCGGCACGCCTGACGTCACATACGATACGTAGACATCTGCAAACGCTATTTCCTAGCGAGGAAGTATCGCATTCACATTCATTTGAAGTGTAGACGAGGAATACATAACACTTCCCAAATCATGTTATATCTTACCATGAAACATAGAAATGAGATGAGATATCGTGTTTTAAGAAGCATTTGAACTCTATTGCTTCGATACGTAGACATCTGCAAACGCTATTTCCTTGCAAGGAAGTGTCGCATTTACATTCATTTGAATCGTAGACGAGGAATGCATAACACTTCGCAATGAATATTATATCTTATCATGAAACATGGATATGAGATGCAATATCTCGTCTTAAGAAGCATTTGAACTCTATTGCTTCGATACGTAGACATCTGCAAACGCTATTTCCTAGCAAGGAAGTGTCGCATTTACTTTCATTTGAAGTATAGACGAGGAATACATAACACTTCGCAAATCATATTATATCTTACCATGAAACACAGAAATGAGATGCGATATAGCGTTTTAAGAATCATAAGAACTACATTGCTACGATACGTAGACATCTGCAAACGCTATTTCCTTGCAAGGAAGTGTCGCATTTACATTCATTTGAATCGTAGACGAGGAATGCATAACACTTCGCAATGAATATTATATCTTATCAGGAAACATAGATATGAGAAGCAATATCTCGTTTTAAGAATCATATGAACTCTATTGCTACGATACGTAGACATCTGCAGACGCTATTTCCTAGCAAGGAAGTGTCGCATTTACATTCATTTGAAGTGTAGACGAGGAATACGTGATACTTCGCAAATCATATTATATCTTACCATGAAACATAGAGATGAGATGCGATATCGCGTTTTAAGAATCATAAGAACTATATTGCTACCATACCTAGACATCTGCAGACGCTATTTCCTAGCAAGGAAGTGTC
>NW_027491007.1:0-14288 GCF_050948175.1 Xylocopa sonorina | reverse complement strand
TTAAAATGCCGTTGGAATTTTTGATCTAGCTGCACGGGAAGTTACTTTTTTTTAAGTTTGAAGTTTCAAAAACACCCCAATGGGGGGGTATTGGGTGATTTTCGGAAAAATTTGGGAATTTTTTTTTCTCTAATTCCTATGCTAAAAGATGCGCCTTGGAACGCTCTTTAAAATGCCGTTGGAATTTTTGATCTAGCTGCACGGGAAGTTACTTTTTTTTAAGTTTGAAGTTTCAAAAACACCCCAATGGGGGGGTATTGGGTGATTTTCGGAAAAATTTGGGAATTTTTTTTTCTCTAATTTCTATGCTAAAAGATGCGCCTTGGAACGCTCTTTAAAATGCCGTTGGAATTTTTGATCTAGCTGCACGGGAAGTTACTTTTTTTTAAGTTTGAAGTTTCAAAAACACCCCAATGGGGGGGTATTGGGTGATTTTCGGAAAAATTTGGGAATTTTTTTTTCTCTAATTTCTATGCTAAAAGATGCGCCTTGGAACGCTCTTTAAAATGCCGTTGGAATTTTTGATCTAGCTGCACGGGAAGTTACTTTTTTTTAAGTTTGAAGTTTCAAAAACACCCCAATGGGGGGGTATTGGGTGATTTTCGGAAAAATTTGGGAATTTTTTTTTCTCTAATTTCTATGCTAAAAGATGCGCCTTGGAACGCTCTTTAAAATGCCGTTGGAATTTTTGATCTAGCTGCACGGGAAGTTACTTTTTTTTAAGTTTGAAGTTTCAAAAACACCCCAATGGGGGGGTATTGGGTGATTTTCGGAAAAATTTGCGAATTTTTGTTTCTCTAATTTCTATGCTAAAAGATGCGCCTTGGAACGCTCTTTAAAATGCCGTTGGAATTTTTGATCTAGCTGCACGGGAAGTTACTTTTTTTTAAGTTTGAAGTTTCAAAAACACCCCAATGGGGGGGTATTGGGTGATTTTCGGAAAAATTTGGGAATTTTTTTTTCTCTAATTTCTATGCTAAAAGATGCGCCTTGGAACGCTCTTTAAAATGCCGTTGGAATTTTTGATCTAGCTGCACGGGAAGTTACTTTTTTTTAAGTTTGAAGTTTCAAAAACACCCCAATGGGGGGGTATTGGGTGATTTTCGGAAAAATTTGGGAATTTTTTTTTCTCTAATTTCTATGCTAAAAGATGCGCCTTGGAACGCTCTTTAAAATGCCGTTGGAATTTTTGACCTAGCTGCACGGGAAGTTACTTTTTTTTAAGTTTGAAGTTTCAAAAACACCCCAATGGGGGGGTATTGGGTGATTTTCGGAAAAATTTGGGAATTTTTGTTTCTCTAATTTCTATGCTAAAAGATGCGCCTTGGAACGCTCTTTAAAATGCCGTTGGAATTTTTGATCTAGCTGCACGGGAAGTTACTTTTTTTTAAGTTTGAAGTTTCAAAAACACCCCAATGGGGGGGTATTGGGTGATTTTCGGAAAAATTTGGGAATTTTTTTTTCTCTAATTTCTATGCTAAAAGATGCGCCTTGGAACGCTCTTTAAAATGCCGTTGGAATTTTTGATCTAGCTGCACGGGAAGTTACTTTTTTTTAAGTTTGAAGTTTCAAAAACACCCCAATGGGGGGGTATTGGGTGATTTTCGGAAAAATTTGGGAATTTTTTTTTCTCTAATTTCTATGCTAAAAGATGCGCCTTGGAACGCTCTTTAAAATGCCGTTGGAATTTTTGATCTAGCTGCACGGGAAGTTACTTTTTTTTAAGTTTGAAGTTTCAAAAACACCCCAATGGGGGGGTATTGGGTGATTTTCGGAAAAATTTGGGAATTTTTTTTTCTCTAATTTCTATGCTAAAAGATGCGCCTTGGAACGCTCTTTAAAATGCCGTTGGAATTTTTGATCTAGCTGCACGGGAAGTTACTTTTTTTTAAGTTTGAAATTTCAAAAACACCCCAATGGGGGGTATTGGGTGATTTTCGGAAAAATTTGGGAATTTTTTTTCTCTAATTTCTATGCTAAAAGATGCGCCTTGGAACGCCCTTTAAAATGCCGTTGGAATTTTTGATCTAGCTGCACGGGAAGTTACTTTTTTTTAAGTTTGAAGTTTCAAAAACACCCCAATGGGGGGGTATTGGGTGATTTTCGGAAAAATTTGGGAATTTTTTTTTCTCTAATTTCTATGCTAAAAGATGCGCCTTGGAACGCTCTTTAAAATGCCGTTGGAATTTTTGATCTAGCTGCACGGGAAGTTACTTTTTTTTAAGTTTGAAGTTTCAAAAACACCCCAATGGGGGGGTATTGGGTGATTTTCGGAAAAATTTGGGAATTTTTTTTCTCTAATTTCTATGCTAAAAGATGCGCCTTGGAACGCTCTTTAAAATGCCGTTGGAATTTTTGATCTAGCTGCACGGGAAGTTACCTTTTTTTAAGTTTGAAGTTTCAAAAACACCCCAATGGGGGGGTATTGGGTGATTTTCGGAAAAATTTGGGAATTTTTTTTTCTCTAATTTCTATGCTAAAAGATGCGCCTTGGAACGCTCTTTAAAATGCCGTTGGAATTTTTGATCTAGCTGCACGGGAAGTTACTTTTTTTTAAGTTTGAAGTTTCAAAAACACCCCAATGGGGGGGTATTGGGTGATTTTCGGAAAAATTTGGGAATTTTTGTTTCTCTAATTTCTATGCTAAAAGATGCGCCTTGGAACGCCCTTTAAAATGCCGTTGGAATTTTTGATCTAGCTGCACGGGAAGTTACCTTTTTTTAAGTTTGAAGTTTCAAAAACACCCCAATGGGGGGGTATTGGGTGATTTTCGGAAAAATTTGGGAATTTTTTTTTCTCTAATTTCTATGCTAAAAGATGCGCCTTGGAACGCTCTTTAAAATGCCGTTGGAATTTTTGATCTAGCTGCACGGGAAGTTACTTTTTTTTAAGTTTGAAATTTCAAAAACACCCCAATGGGGGGTATTGGGTGATTTTCGGAAAAATTTGGGAATTTTTTTTTCTCTAATTTCTATGCTAAAAGATGCGCCTTGGAACGCTCTTTAAAATGCCGTTGGAATTTTTGATCTAGCTGCACGGGAAGTTACTTTTTTTTAAGTTTGAAGTTTCAAAAACACCCCAATGGGGGGGTATTGGGTGATTTTCGGAAAAATTTGGGAATTTTTTTTCTCTAATTTCTATGCTAAAAGATGCGCCTTGGAACGCTCTTTAAAATGCCGTTGGAATTTTTGATCTAGCTGCACGGGAAGTTACCTTTTTTTAAGTTTGAAGTTTCAAAAACACCCCAATGGGGGGGTATTGGGTGATTTTCGGAAAAATTTGGGAATTTTTGTTTCTCTAATTTCTATGCTAAAAGATGCGCCTTGGAACGCTCTTTAAAATGCCGTTGGAATTTTTGATCTAGCTGCACGGGAAGTTACTTTTTTTTAAGTTTGAAGTTTCAAAAACACCCCAATGGGGGGGTATTGGGTGATTTTCGGAAAAATTTGGGAATTTTTGTTTCTCTAATTTCTATGCTAAAAGATGCGCCTTGGAACGCCCTTTAAAATGCCGTTGGAATTTTTGATCTAGCTGCACGGGAAGTTACTTTTTTTTAAGTTTGAAGTTTCAAAAACACCCCAATGGGGGGGTATTGGGTGATTTTCGGAAAAATTTGGGAATTTTTTTTTCTCTAATTTCTATGCTAAAAGATGCGCCTTGGAACGCTCTTTAAAATGCCGTTGGAATTTTTGATCTAGCTGCACGGGAAGTTACTTTTTCTTAAGTTTGAAGTTTCAAAAACACCCCAATGGGGGGGTATTGGGTGATTTTCGGAAAAATTTGGGAATTTTTTTTTCTCTAATTTCTATGCTAAAAGATGCGCCTTGGAACGCTCTTTAAAATGCCGTTGGAATTTTTGATCTAGCTGCACGGGAAGTTACTTTTTTTTAAGTTTGAAGTTTCAAAAACACCCCAATGGGGGGGTATTGGGTGATTTTCGGAAAAATTTGGGAATTTTTGTTTCTCTAATTTCTATGCTAAAAGATGCGCCTTGGAACGCCCTTTAAAATGCCGTTGGAATTTTTGATCTAGCTGCACGGGAAGTTACTTTTTTTTAAGTTTGAAGTTTCAAAAACACCCCAATGGGGGGGTATTGGGTGATTTTCGGAAAAATTTGGGAATTTTTTTTTCTCTAATTTCTATGCTAAAAGATGCGCCTTGGAACGCTCTTTAAAATGCCGTTGGAATTTTTGATCTAGCTGCACGGGAAGTTACTTTTTCTTAAGTTTGAAGTTTCAAAAACACCCCAATGGGGGGGTATTGGGTGATTTTCGGAAAAATTTGGGAATTTTTTTTTCTCTAATTTCTATGCTAAAAGATGCGCCTTGGAACGCTCTTTAAAATGCCGTTGGAATTTTTGATCTAGCTGCACGGGAAGTTACTTTTTTTTAAGTTTGAAATTTCAAAAACACCCCAATGGGGGGGTATTGGGTGATTTTCGGAAAAATTTGGGAATTTTTTTTCTCTAATTTCTATGCTAAAAGATGCGCCTTGGAACGCTCTTTAAAATGCCGTTGGAATTTTTGATCTAGCTGCACGGGAAGTTACCTTTTTTTAAGTTTGAAGTTTCAAAAACACCCCAATGGGGGGGTATTGGGTGATTTTCGGAAAAATTTGGGAATTTTTTTTTCTCTAATTTCTATGCTAAAAGATGCGCCTTGGAACGCTCTTTAAAATGCCGTTGGAATTTTTGATCTAGCTGCACGGGAAGTTACTTTTTTTTAAGTTTGAAGTTTCAAAAACACCCCAATGGGGGGGTATTGGGTGATTTTCGGAAAAATTTGGGAATTTTTGTTTCTCTAATTTCTATGCTAAAAGATGCGCCTTGGAACGCTCTTTAAAATGCCGTTGGAATTTTTGATCTAGCTGCACGGGAAGTTACTTTTTTTTAAGTTTGAAGTTTCAAAAACACCCCAATGGGGGGGTATTTGGTGATTTTCGGAAAAATTTGGGAATTTTTTTTTCTCTAATTTCTATGCTAAAAGATGCGCCTTGGAACGCTCTTTAAAATGCCGTTGGAATTTTTGATCTAGCTGCACGGGAAGTTACTTTTTTTTAAGTTTGAAGTTTCAAAAACACCCCAATGGGGGGGTATTGGGTGATTTTCGGAAAAATTTGGGAATTTTTGTTTCTCTAATTTCTATGCTAAAAGATGCGCCTTGGAACGCCCTTTAAAATGCCGTTGGAATTTTTGATCTAGCTGCACGGGAAGTTACTTTTTTTTAAGTTTGAAATTTCAAAAACACCCCAATGGGGGGGTATTGGGTGATTTTCGGAAAAATTTGGGAATTTTTTTTTCTCTAATTTCTATGCTAAAAGATGCGCCTTGGAACGCTCTTTAAAATGCCGTTGGAATTTTTGATCTAGCTGCACGGGAAGTTACTTTTTTTTAAGTTTGAAGTTTCAAAAACACCCCAATGGGGGGGTATTGGGTGATTTTCGGAAAAATTTGGGAATTTTTGTTTCTCTAATTTCTATGCTAAAAGATGCGCCTTGGAACGCTCTTTAAAATGCCGTTGGAATTTTTGATCTAGCTGCACGGGAAGTTACTTTTTTTTAAGTTTGAAGTTTCAAAAACACCCCAATGGGGGGGTATTGGGTGATTTTCGGAAAAATTTGGGAATTTTTTTTTCTCTAATTTCTATGCTAAAAGATGCGCCTTGGAACGCTCTTTAAAATGCCGTTGGAATTTTTGATCTAGCTGCACGGGAAGTTACTTTTTTTTAAGTTTGAAGTTTCAAAAACACCCCAATGGGGGGGTATTGGGTGATTTTCGGAAAAATTTGGGAATTTTTGTTTCTCTAATTTCTATGCTAAAAGATGCGCCTTGGAACGCCCTTTAAAATGCCGTTGGAATTTTTGATCTAGCTGCACGGGAAGTTACTTTTTTTTAAGTTTGAAATTTCAAAAACACCCCAATGGGGGGGTATTGGGTGATTTTCGGAAAAATTTGGGAATTTTTGTTTCTCTAATTTCTATGCTAAAAGATGCGCCTTGGAACGCTCTTTAAAATGCCGTTGGAATTTTTGATCTAGCTGCACGGGAAGTTACTTTTTTTTAAGTTTGAAGTTTCAAAAACACCCCAATGGGGGGGTATTGGGTGATTTTCGGAAAAATTTGGGAATTTTTGTTTCTCTAATTTCTATGCTAAAAGATGCGCCTTGGAACGCTCTTTAAAATGCCGTTGGAATTTTTGATCTAGCTGCACGGGAAGTTACTTTTTTTTAAGTTTGAAGTTTCAAAAACACCCCAATGGGGGGGTATTGGGTGATTTTCGGAAAAATTTGGGAATTTTTTTTTCTCTAATTTCTATGCTAAAAGATGCGCCTTGGAACGCCCTTTAAAATGCCGTTGGAATTTTTGATCTAGCTGCACGGGAAGTTACTTTTTTTTAAGTTTGAAGTTTCAAAAACACCCCAATGGGGGGGTATTGGGTGATTTTCGGAAAAATTTGGGAATTTTTGTTTCTCTAATTTCTATGCTAAAAGATGCGCCTTGGAACGCTCTTTAAAATGCCGTTGGAATTTTTGATCTAGCTGCACGGGAAGTTACTTTTTTTTAAGTTTGAAGTTTCAAAAACACCCCAATGGGGGGGTATTGGGTGATTTTCGGAAAAATTTGGGAATTTTTTTTTCTCTAATTTCTATGCTAAAAGATGCGCCTTGGAACGCTCTTTAAAATGCCGTTGGAATTTTTGATCTAGCTGCACGGGAAGTTACTTTTTTTTAAGTTTGAAGTTTCAAAAACACCCCAATGGGGGGGTATTGGGTGATTTTCGGAAAAATTTGGGAATTTTTGTTTCTCTAATTTCTATGCTAAAAGATGCGCCTTGGAACGCTCTTTAAAATGCCGTTGGAATTTTTGACCTAGCTGCACGGGAAGTTACTTTTTTTTAAGTTTGAAGTTTCAAAAACACCCCAGTGGGGGGGTATTGGGTGATTTTCGGAAAAATTTGGGAATTTTTGTTTCTTTAATTTCTATGCTAAAAGATGCGCCTTGGAACGCTCTTTAAAATGCCGTTGGAATTTTTGATCTAGCTGCACGGGAAGTTACTTTTTTTTAAGTTTGAAGTTTCAAAAACACCCCAATAGGGGGGTATTGGGTGATTTTCGGAAAAATTTGGGAATTTTTGTTTCTCTAATTTCTATGCTAAAAGATGCGCCTTGGAACGCTCTTTAAAATGCCGTTGGAATTTTTGATCTAGCTGCACGGGAAGTTACTTTTTTTTAAGTTTGAAGTTTCAAAAACACCCCAATGGGGGGGTATTGGGTGATTTTCGGAAAAATTTGGGAATTTTTGTTTCTCTAATTTCTATGCTAAAAGATGCGCCTTGGAACGCTCTTTAAAATGCCGTTGGAATTTTTGATCTAGCTGCACGGGAAGTTACTTTTTTTTAAGTTTGAAGTTTCAAAAACACCCCAATGGGGGGGTATTGGGTGATTTTCGGAAAAATTTGGGAATTTTTGTTTCTCTAATTTCTATGCTAAAAGATGCGCCTTGGAACGCTCTTTAAAATGCCGTTGGAATTTTTGATCTAGCTGCACGGGAAGTTACTTTTTTTTAAGTTTGAAGTTTCAAAAACACCCCAATGGGGGGGTATTGGGTGATTTTCGGAAAAATTTGGGAATTTTTTTTTCTCTAATTTCTATGCTAAAAGATGCGCCTTGGAACGCTCTTTAAAATGCCGTTGGAATTTTTGATCTAGCTGCACGGGAAGTTACTTTTTTTTAAGTTTGAAATTTCAAAAACACCCCAATGGGGGGGTATTGGGTGATTTTCGGAAAAATTTGGGAATTTTTTTTTCTCTAATTTCTATGCTAAACGATGCGCCTTGGAACGCCCTTTAAAATGCCGTTGGAATTTTTGATCTAGCTGCACGGGAAGTTACTTTTTTTTAAGTTTGAAGTTTCAAAAACACCCCAATGGGGGGGTATTGGGTGATTTTCGGAAAAATTTGGGAATTTTTTTTTCTCTAATTTCTATGCTAAAAGATGCGCCTTGGAACGCTCTTTAAAATGCCGTTGGAATTTTTGATCTAGCTGCACGGGAAGTTACTTTTTTTTAAGTTTGAAGTTTCAAAAACACCCCAATGGGGGGGTATTGGGTGATTTTCGGAAAAATTTGGGAATTTTTGTTTCTCTAATTTCTATGCTAAAAGATGCGCCTTGGAACGCTCTTTAAAATGCCGTTGGAATTTTTGATCTAGCTGCACGGGAAGTTACTTTTTTTTAAGTTTGAAGTTTCAAAAACACCCCAATGGGGGGGTATTGGGTGATTTTCGGAAAAATTTGGGAATTTTTGTTTCTCTAATTTCTATGCTAAAAGATGCGCCTTGGAACGCTCTTTAAAATGCCGTTGGAATTTTTGATCTAGCTGCACGGGAAGTTACTTTTTTTTAAGTTTGAAGTTTCAAAAACACCCCAATGGGGGGGTATTGGGTGATTTTCGGAAAAATTTGGGAATTTTTTTTTCTCTAATTTCTATGCTAAAAGATGCGCCTTGGAACGCTCTTTAAAATGCCGTTGGAATTTTTGATCTAGCTGCACGGGAAGTTACTTTTTTTTAAGTTTGAAGTTTCAAAAACACCCCAATGGGGGGGTATTGGGTGATTTTCGGAAAAATTTGGGAATTTTTTTTTCTCTAATTTCTATGCTAAAAGATGCGCCTTGGAACGCTCTTTAAAATGCCGTTGGAATTTTTGATCTAGCTGCACGGGAAGTTACTTTTTTTTAAGTTTGAAATTTCAAAAACACCCCAATGGGGGGGTATTGGGTGATTTTCGGAAAAATTTGGGAATTTTTTTTTCTCTAATTTCTATGCTAAACGATGCGCCTTGGAACGCCCTTTAAAATGCCGTTGGAATTTTTGATCTAGCTGCACGGGAAGTTACTTTTTTTTAAGTTTGAAGTTTCAAAAACACCCCAATGGGGGGGTATTGGGTGATTTTCGGAAAAATTTGGGAATTTTTTTTTCTCTAATTTCTATGCTAAAAGATGCGCCTTGGAACGCTCTTTAAAATGCCGTTGGAATTTTTGATCTAGCTGCACGGGAAGTTACTTTTTTTTAAGTTTGAAATTTCAAAAACACCCCAATGGGGGGGTATTGGGTGATTTTCGGAAAAATTTGGGAATTTTTTTTTCTCTAATTTCTATGCTAAACGATGCGCCTTGGAACGCCCTTTAAAATGCCGTTGGAATTTTTGATCTAGCTGCACGGGAAGTTACTTTGTTTTAAGTTTGAAGTTTCAAAAACACCCCAATGGGGGGGTATTGGGTGATTTTCGGAAAAATTTGCGAATTTTTGTTTCTCTAATTTCTATGCTAAAAGATGCGCCTTGGAACGCTCTTTAAAATGCCGTTGGAATTTTTGATCTAGCTGCACGGGAAGTTACTTTTTTTTAAGTTTGAAATTTCAAAAACACCCCAATGGGGGGGTATTGGGTGATTTTCGGAAAAATTTGGGAATTTTTGTTTCTCTAATTTCTATGCTAAAAGATGCGCCTTGGAACGCTCTTTAAAATGCCGTTGGAATTTTTGATCTAGCTGCACGGGAAGATACTTTTTATTAAGTTTGAAATTTCAAAAACACCCCAATGGGGGGGTATTGGGTGATTTTCGGAAAAATTTGGGAATTTTTTTTTCTCTAATTTCTATGCTAAAAGATGCGCCTTGGAACGCTCTTTAAAATGCCGTTGGAATTTTTGATCTAGCTGCACGGGAAGTTACTTTTTTTTAAGTTTGAAATTTCAAAAACACCCCAATGGGGGGGTATTGGGTGATTTTCGGAAAAATTTGGGAATTTTTTTTTCTCTAATTTCTATGCTAAACGATGCGCCTTGGAACGCCCTTTAAAATGCCGTTGGAATTTTTGATCTAGCTGCACGGGAAGTTACTTTGTTTTAAGTTTGAAGTTTCAAAAACACCCCAATGGGGGGGTATTGGGTGATTTTCGGAAAAATTTGCGAATTTTTGTTTCTCTAATTTCTATGCTAAAAGATGCGCCTTGGAACGCTCTTTAAAATGCCGTTGGAATTTTTGATCTAGCTGCACGGGAAGTTACTTTTTTTTAAGTTTGAAATTTCAAAAACACCCCAATGGGGGGGTATTGGGTGATTTTCGGAAAAATTTGGGAATTTTTGTTTCTCTAATTTCTATGCTAAAAGATGCGCCTTGGAACGCTCTTTAAAATGCCGTTGGAATTTTTGATCTAGCTGCACGGGAAGATACTTTTTATTAATTTTGAAATTTCAAAAACACCCCAATGGGGGGGTATTGGGTGATTTTCGGAAAAATTTGGGAATTTTTTTTTCTCTAATTTCTATGCTAAAAGATGCGCCTTGGAACGCTCTTTAAAATGCCGTTGGAATTTTTGATCTAGCTGCACGGGAAGTTACTTTTTTTTAAGTTTGAAGTTTGAAAAACACCCCAATGGGAGGGTATTTGGTGATTTACGGAAAAATTTGGGAATTTTTTTTTCTCTAATTTCTATGCTAAAAGATGCGCCTTGGAACGCTCTTTAAAATGCCGTTGGAATTTTTGATCTAGCTGCACGGGAAGATACTTTTTATTAAGTTTGAAGTTTCAAAAACACCCCAATGGGGGGGTATTTGGTGATTTTCGGAAAAATTTGGGAATTTTTTTTTCTCTAATTTCTATGCTAAAAGATGCGCCTTGGAACGCTCTTTAAAATGCCGTTGGAATTTTTGATCTAGCTGCACGGGAAGTTACTTTGTTTTAAGTTTGAAGTTTCAAAAACACCCCAATGGGGGGGTATTGGGTGATTTTCGGAAAAATTTGCGAATTTTTGTTTCTCTAATTTCTATGCTAAAAGATGCGCCTTGGAACGCTCTTTAAAATGCCGTTGGAATTTTTGATCTAGCTGCACGGGAAGTTACTTTTTTTTAAGTTTGAAATTTCAAAAACACCCCAATGGGGGGGTATTGGGTGATTTTCGGAAAAATTTGGGAATTTTTTTTCTCTAATTTCTATGCTAAAAGATGCGCCTTGGAACGCTCTTTAAAATGCCGTTGGAATTTTTGATCTAGCTGCACGGGAAGTTACTTTTTTTTAAGTTTGAAGTTTCAAAAACACCCCAATGGGGGGGTATTGGGTGATTTTCGGAAAAATTTGGGAATTTTTGTTTCTCTAATTTCTATGCTAAAAGATGCGCCTTGGAACGCTCTTTAAAATGCCGTTGGAATTTTTGATCTAGCTGCACGGGAAGTTACTTTTTTTTAAGTTTGAAGTTTCAAAAACACCCCAATGGGGGGGTATTGGGTGATTTTCGGAAAAATTTGGGAATTTTTGTTTCTCTAATTTCTATGCTAAAAGATGCGCCTTGGAACGCTCTTTAAAATGCCGTTGGAATTTTTGATCTAGCTGCACGGGAAGTTACTTTTTCTTAAGTTTGAAGTTTCAAAAACACCCCAATGGGGGGGTATTGGGTAATTTTCGGAAAAATTTGGGAATTTTTTTTTCTCTAATTTCTATGCTAAAAGATGCGCCTTGGAACGCTCTTTAAAATGCCGTTGGAATTTTTGATCTAGCTGCACGGGAAGTTACTTTGTTTGAAGTTTGAAGTTTCAAAAACACCCCAATGGGGGGGTATTGGGTGATTTTCGGAAAAATTTGGGAATTTTTGTTTCTCTAATTTCTATGCTAAAAGATGCGCCTTGGAACGCTCTTTAAAATGCCGTTGGAATTTTTGATCTAGCTGCACGGGAAGTTACTTTTTTTTAAGTTTGAAGTTTCAAAAACACCCCAATGGGGGGGTATTGGGTGATTTTCGGAAAAATTTGGGAATTTTTGTTTCTCTAATTTCTATGCTAAAAGATGCGCCTTGGAACGGTCTTTAAAATGCCGTTGGAATTTTTGATCTAGCTGCACGGGAAGTTACTTTTTTTTAAGTTTGAAATTTCAAAAACACCCCAATGGGGGGGTATTGGGTGATTTTCGGAAAAATTTGGGAATTTTTTTTTCTCTAATTTCTATGCTAAAAGATGCGCCTTGGAACGCTCTTTAAAATGCCGTTGGAATTTTTGATCTAGCTGCACGGGAAGTTACTTTTTTTTAAGTTTGAAGTTTCAAAAACACCCCAATGGGGGGGTATTGGGTGATTTTCGGAAAAATTTGGGAATTTTTGTTTCTCTAATTTCTATGCTAAAAGATGCGCCTTGGAACGCTCTTTAAAATGCCGTTGGAATTTTTGATCTAGCTGCACGGGAAGTTACTTTTTTTTAAGTTTGAAGTTTCAAAAACACCCCAATGGGGGGGTATTTGGTGATTTTCGGAAAAATTTGGGAATTTTTTTTCTCTAATTTCTATGCTAAAAGATGCGCCTTGGAACGCTCTTTAAAATGCCGTTGGAATTTTTGATCTAGCTGCACGGGAAGTTACTTTTTTTTAAGTTTGAAGTTTCAAAAACACCCCAATGGGGGGGTATTGGGTGATTTTCGGAAAAATTTGGGAATTTTTTTTTCTCTAATTTCTATGCTAAAAGATGCGCCTTGGAACGCTCTTTAAAATGCCGTTGGAATTTTTGATCTAGCTGCACGGGAAGTTACTTTGTTTGAAGTTTGAAGTTTCAAAAACACCCCAATGGGGGGGTATTGGGTGATTTTCGGAAAAATTTGGGAATTTTTTTTCTCTAATTTCTATGCTAAAAGATGCGCCTTGGAACGCTCTTTAAAATGCCGTTGGAATTTTTGATCTAGCTGCACGGGAAGATACTTTTTATTAAGTTTGAAATTTCAAAAACACCCCAATGGGGGGGTATTGGGTGATTTTCGGAAAAATTTGGGAATTTTTTTTTCTCTAATTTCTATGCTAAAAGATGCGCCTTGGAACGCTCTTTAAAATGCCGTTGGAATTTTTGATCTAGCTGCACGGGAAGTTACTTTTTCTTAAGTTTGAAGTTTCAAAAACACCCCAATGGGGGGGTATTGGGTAATTTTCGGAAAAATTTGGGAATTTTTTTTTCTCTAATTTCTATGCTAAAAGATGCGCCTTGGAACGCTCTTTAAAATGCCGTTGGAATTTTTGATCTAGCTGCACGGGAAGTTACTTTGTTTGAAGTTTGAAGTTTCAAAAACACCCCAATGGGGGGGTATTGGGTGATTTTCGGAAAAATTTGGGAATTTTTTTTTCTCTAATTTCTATGCTAAAAGATGCGCCTTGGAACGCTCTTTAAAATGCCGTTGGAATTTTTGATCTAGCTGCACGGGAAGTTACTTTGTTTGAAGTTTGAAGTTTCAAAAACACCCCAATGGGGGGGTATTGGGTGATTTTCGGAAAAATTTGGGAATTTTTTTTTCTCTAATTTCTATGCTAAAAGATGCGCCTTGGAACGCTCTTTAAAATGCCGTTGGAATTTTTGATCTAGCTGCACGGGAAGATACTTTTTATTAAGTTTGAAATTTCAAAAACACCCCAATGGGGGGGTATTTGGTGATTTTCGGAAAAATTTGGGAATTTTTTTTTCTCTAATTTCTATGCTAAAAGATGCGCCTTGGAACGCTCTTTAAAATGCCGTTGGAATTTTTGATCTAGCTGCACGGGAAGTTACTTTTTTTTAAGTTTGAAATTTCAAAAACACCCCAATGGGGGGGTATTGGGTGATTTTCGGAAAAATTTGGGAATTTTTTTTTCTCTAATTTCTATGCTAAAAGATGCGCCTTGGAACGCTCTTTAAAATGCCGTTGGAATTTTTGATCTAGCTGCACGGGAAGATACTTTTTATTAAGTTTGAAATTTCAAAAACACCCCAATGGGGGGGTATTGGGTGATTTTCGGAAAAATTTGCGAATTTTTGTTTCTCTAATTTCTATGCTAAAAGATGCGCCTTGGAACGCTCTTTAAAATGCCGTTGGAATTTTTGATCTAGCTGCACGGGAAGTTACTTTTTTTTAAGTTTGAAATTTCAAAAACACCCCAATGGGGGGGTATTGGGTGATTTTCGGAAAAATTTGGGAATTTTTTTTTCTCTAATTTCTATGCTAAAAGATGCGCCTTGGAACGCTCTTTAAAATGCCGTTGGAATTTTTGATCTAGCTGCACGGGAAGTTACTTTGTTTTAAGTTTGAAGTTTCAAAAACACCCCAATGGGGGGGTATTGGGTGATTTTCGGAAAAATTTGCGAATTTTTGTTTCTCTAATTTCTATGCTAAAAGATGCGCCTTGGAACGGTCTTTAAAATGCCGTTGGAATTTTTGATCTAGCTGCACGGGAAGTTACTTTTTTTTAAGTTTGAAATTTCAAAAACACCCCAATGGGGGGGTATTGGGTGATTTT
>NW_027491006.1:0-14905 GCF_050948175.1 Xylocopa sonorina | reverse complement strand
ACCGCATCTCATTTCTATGTTTCATGGTAAGATATAATATGATTTGCGAAGTGTTATGCATTCCTCGTATACGATTCAAATGAATGTAAATGCGACACTTCCTTGGAAGGAAATAGCGTTTGCAGATGTCTACGCATCGTAGCAATAGAGTTCTTATGATTCTTAAAACGTAATACCGCATCTCATTTCTATGTTTCATGGTAAGATATAATATGATTTGCGAAGTGTCATGTATTCCTCGTCTACACTTCAAATGAATGTAAATGCGTCACTTCTTTGCTAGGAAATGGCGTCTGCAGATATCTAGGTATCGTAGCAATAGAGTTCAAATGCTTCTTAAAACGAGATATTGCATCTCATATCTATGTTTCATGATAAGATATAATATTCATTGCGAAGTGTTATGCATTCCTCGTATATGATTCAAATGAATGCAAATGCGACACTTCCTTGCAAGGAAATAGCGTTTGCAGATGTCTACCTATCGTAGCAATAGAGTTCTAGTGCTTCTTAAAACGCGATATTGCATCTCATATCTATGTTTCATGATAAGATATAATATTCATTGAGAAGTGTTATGCATTCCTCGTCTACGATTCAAATGAATGTAAATGCGACACTTCCTTGCCAGGAAATAGCGTTTGCAGATGTCTACGTATCGTAGCAATGGAGTTCTTATGATACTTAAAACCCGATATCGTATCTCATTTCTATGTTTCATGGTAAGATATAATATGATTTGCGAAGTGTCATGTATTCCTCGTCTACACTTCAAATGAATGTAAATGCGACACTTCCTTGCTAGGAAATAGCGTCTGCAGATGTCTAGGTATCGTAGTAATAGAGTTGAAATGCTTCTTAAAACTAGATATTGCATCTCATATCTATGTTTCCTGATAAGATATAATACTCATTGCGAAGTGTTATGCATTCCTCGTATACGATTCAAATGAATGTAAATGCGACACTTCCTTGCTAGGAAATAGCGTCTGCAGATGTCTAGGTATCGTAGCAATAGATTTCTAATGCTTCTTAAAATGCGATATCGCATCCCATTTCTATGTTTCATGGTAAGATATAATATGATTTGCGAAGTGTCATGTATTCCTCGTCTACACTTCAAACGAATGTAAATGCGATACTTCCTTGCAATTAAATAGAGTTTGCAGATGTCTACGTATCGAAGCAATAGTGTTCAAATGCTTCTTAAAACGAGATATTGCATCTCATATCTATGTTTCATGATAAGATATAATATTCATTGCGAAGTGTTATGCATTCCTCGTCTACGATTCAAATGAGTGTAAATGCGACACTTCCTTGCAAGGAAATAGCGTTTGTAGATGTCTACGTATCGTAGCAATAGAGCTCTTATGATTCTTAAAACGCGATATCGAATCTCATTTCTATGTTTCATGGCAAGAAATAATGTGATTTGCGAAGTGTTATGCATTCCTCGTCTACGATTCAAATGAATGTAAATGCGACACTTCCTTGCAAGGAAATAGCGTTTGCAGATGTCTACCTATCGTAGCAATAGAGTTCTAATACTTCTTAAAACGCGATATCGCATCTCATTTCGATGATTCATGGTAAGATATAATATGATTTGCGAAGTGTTATGTATTCCTCGTCTACACTTCAAATGAATGTAAATGCGACTCTTCCTTGCAAAGAAATAGCGTTTGCAGATGTCTACGTATCGTAGCAATAGATTTCTAATGCTTCTTAAAACGCGATATCGCATCTCATTTCTATGTTTCATGGTAAGATATAATATGATTTGCGAATAGTTATTTATTCCTCGTCTACACTTCAAATGAATGTAAAGGCGACACTTCCTTGCAAGGAAATAGCGTTTGCAGATGTCTACCTGTCGTAGCAATAGAGTTCTAATGCTTCTTAAAACGCGATATCGCATCTCATTTCTATGTTTCATGGTAAGATATAATATGATTTGCGAAGTGTTATGTATTTCTCGTCTACACTTCAAATGAATGTAAATGCGACACTGCCATGCAAGGAAATAGCGTTTGCAGATTCCTACGTATCGTAGCAATAGATTTCTAATGCTTCTTAAAACGCGATATCGCATCTCATTTCTATGTTTCATGGTAAGATATAATATGATTTGCGAAGTGTTATGAATTCCTCGTCTACACTTCAAATGAATGTAAATGCGACACTTCCTTGCAAAGAAATAGCGTTTGCAGATGTCTACGTATCGTAGCAATAGATTACTAATGCTACTTAAAACGCGATATCGCATCTCATTTCTATGTTTCATGGTAAGATATAATATGATTAGCGAACTCTTATGTATTCCACGTCTACACTTCAAATGAATGTAAATGCGACACTTCTTTGCTAGGAAATAGCGTCTGCAGATGTCTAGGTATCGTAGCAATAGAGTTCAAATGCTTCTTAAAACGAGATATTGCATCTCATATCTATGTTTCATGATAAGATATAATATTCATTGCGAAGTGTTATGCATTCCTCGTATACGATTCAAATGAATGTAAATGCGACACTTCCATGCAAGGAAATAGCGTTTGCAGATTTCTACGTATCGTAGTAATAGGTTTCTAATGCTTCTTAAATCGCGATATCGCATCTCATTTCTATGTTTCATGGTGAGATATAGTATGATTTGCGAAGTGTTATGTATTCCTCGTCTACACTTCAAATGAATGTAAATGCGACACTTCCTTGCAAAGAAATAGCGTTTGCAGATGTCTACGTATCGTAGCAATAGATTACTAATGCTACTTAAAACGCGATATCGCATCTCATTTCTATGTTTCATGGTAAGATATAATGTGATTTGCGAAGTGTTATGTATCCCTCGTCTACATTTCAAATGAATGTAAATGCGACACTTCCTTGCAAGGAAATAGCGTTTGCAGATGTCTACCTATCGTAGCAATAGGGTTCTAATGCTTCTTAGAACGCGATATCGCATCTCATTTCTTTGTTTCATGGTAAGATATAATATGATTTGCGAAGTGTTTTGTATTCCTCGTCTACACTTCAAATGAATGTAAATGCGACACTTCCTTGCAAAGAAATAGCGTTTGCAGATGTCTACGTATCGTAGCAATAGATTTCTAATGCTTCTTAAAACGCGATATCGCATCTCATTTCTATGTTTCATAGTAAGATATAATATGATTTGCGAAGTGTTATGTATTCCTCGTATACGATTCAAATGAATGTAAATGCGACACTTCCTTGCTAGGAAATAGCGTCTGCAGATGTCTAGGTATCGTAGCAATAGAGTTCAAATGCGTCTTAAAACGAGATATTGCATCTCATATCTATGTTTCATGATAAGATATAATATTCATTGCGAAGTGTTATGCATTCCTCGTATACGATTCAAATGAATGTAAATGCGACACTTCCATGCAAGGAAATAGCGTTTGCAGATTTCTACGTATCGTAGTAATAGGTTTCTAATGCTTCTTAAAACGCGATATCGCATCTCATTTCTATGTTTC
This sequence comes from Xylocopa sonorina, assembly GCF_050948175.1. NCBI lineage: Eukaryota > Metazoa > Arthropoda > Insecta > Hymenoptera > Apidae > Xylocopa > Xylocopa sonorina. Next base: position 11,402 of record NW_027491006.1, on the reverse strand, counting down.
ATGGTGAGATATAATATGATTTGCGAAGTGTTATGTATTCCTCGTCTACACTTCAAATGAATGTAAATGCGACACTTCCTTGCAAAGAAATAGCGTTTGCAGATGTCTACGTATCGTAGCAATAGATTACTAATGCTACTTAAAACGCGATATCGCATCTCATTTCTATGTTTCATGGTAAGATATAATATGATTTGCGAAGTGTTATGCATTCCTCGTATACGATTCAAATGAATGTAAATGCGACACTTCTATGCTAGGAAATAGCGTTTGTAGATGTCTACGTATCGTAGCAATAGAGTTCTTATGATTCTTAAAACGCGATATCGATCTCAATTCTATGTTTCATGGTAAGATATAATATGATTTGCGAAGTGTTATGTATTCCTCGTCTACACTTCAAATGAATATAAATGCGACACTTCCTTGCAAGGAAATAGCGTTTGCAGATGTCTACGTATCGTAGCAATAGAGTTCTTATGATTCTTAAAACGCGATATCGCATCTCATTTCTATGGTTCATGGTATGATATAATATGATTTGCGAAGTGTTATGTATTCCTCGTCTACACTTCAAATGAATGTAAATGCGACACTTCCTTGCTAGGAAATAGCGTCTGCAGATGTCTAGGTATCGTAGCGATAGTGTTCTAATGCTTCTTAAAACGCGATATCGCATCTCATTTCAATGTTTCATGGTAAGATATAATTTGATTTGCGAAGTGTTATGTATTCCTCGTCTGCACTTCAAATGAATGTAAATGCGACACTTCCTTACTAGGAAATAGCGTCTGCAGATGTCTAGGTATCGTAGCAATAGAGTTCAAATGCTTCCTAAAACGAGATATTGCATCTCATATCTATGTTTAATGATAAGATATAATATTCATTGCGAAGTGTTATGCATTCCTCGTCTACGATTCAAATGAATGTAAATGCGACACTTCCTTGCAAGGAAATAGCGTTTGCAGATGTCTACGTATCGTAGCAATAGAGTTCTTATGATTCTTAAAACGCGATACCGCACCTCATTTCTATGTTTCATGGTAAGATATAATATGATTTGCGAAGTGTCATGTATTCCTCGTCTACACTTCAAATGAATGTAAATACGACACTTCATTGCTAGGAAATAGCGTCTGCAGATGTCTAGGTATCGTAGCAATAGAGTTCTTATGATTCTTGAAACGCGATATCGCAACTCATTTCTGTGGTTCATGGTAAGATATAATATGATTTGCGAAGTGTTATGTATTCCTCGTCTACACTTCAAATGAAAGTAAATGCGACACTTCCTTGCAAGGAAATAGCGTTTGCAGATGTCTACGTATCGTAGCAATGGAGTTCTTATGAGTCTTAAAACGCGGTATCGATCTCAATTCTATGTTTCATGGTAAGATATAATATGATTTGCGAAGTGTTGTGGATTCCTCGTCTACACTTCAAATGAATGTAAATGCAACACTTCCTTGCAAAGAAATAGCGTTTGCAGATGTCTACGTATCGTAGAAATAGGTTTCTAATGCTTCTTAAAACGCGATATCGCATCTCTTTTCTATGTATCATGGTAAGATATAATATGATTTGCGAAGTGTCATGTATTCCTCGTCTACACTTCAAATGAATGTAAATGCGACACTTCCTTGCAAGGAAATAGCGTTTGCAGATGTCTACCTATCGTAGCAATAGGGTTCTGATGCTTCTTAAAACGCGATATCGCATCTCATTTCTATGTTTCATGGCAAGATATAATATGATTTGCGAAGTGTTATGTATTCCTCGTCTACACTTCAAATGAATGTAAATGAAGCGCTTCCTCGCAAAGAAATAGCGATTGCAGATGTCTACGTCTCGTAGCAATAGAGTTCTAATGCTTCTTAAAACGCGATATCGCATCTCATTTCTATGTTTCATGGTAAGATATAATATGATTCGCGAAGTGTTATGCATTCCTCGTATACGATTCAAATGAATGTAAATGCGACACTTCCTTGCAAGGAATTAGCGTTTGCAGATGTCTACGTATCGTAGCAATAGATTTCTAATGCTTCTTAAAACGCGATATCGCATCTCATTTCTATGTTTCATGGTAAGATATAATATGATTTGCGAAGTGTTATGTATTCCTCGTCTACACTTCAAATGAATGTAAATGCGACACTTCCTTGCAAGGAAATAGCGTTTGCAGATGCCTACCTATCGTAGCAATAGGGTTCTAATGCTTCTTAAAACGCGATATCGCATCTCATTTCTATGTTTCATGGTAAGATATAATATGATTTGCGAAGTGTTATGTATTCCGCGTTTACACTTCAAATGAATGTGAATGCGACACTTCCTTGCAAGGAAATAGCGTTTGCAGATGTCTACGTATCGTAGCAATGGAGTTCTTATGATTCTTAAAACGCGGTATCGATCTCAATTCTATGTTTCATGGTAAGATATAATATGATTTGCGAAGTGTTATGTATTCCTCGTCTACACTTCAAATGAATGTAAATGCAACACTTCCTTGCAAGGAAATAGCGTTTCCAGATGTCTACGTATCGTAGCAACAGATTTCTAATGCTTCTTAAAACGCGATATCGCATCTCATTTCTATGTTTCATGGTAAGATATAATATGATTTGCGAAGTGTTATGTATTCCTCGTCTACACTTCAAATGAATGTAAATGCGACACTTCCTTGCAAGGAAATAGCGTTTGCAGATATCTACCTATCGTAGCAATAGGGTTCTAATGCTTCTTAAAAGGCGATCGCATCTCATTTCTATGTTTCATGGTAAGATATAATATGATTTGCGAAGTGTTATGTATTCCTCGTCTACGCTTCAAATGAATGTAAATGCGACACTTCCTTGCAAGGAAATAGCGTATGCAGATGTCTTCCTATCGTAGCAATAGGGTTCTAATGCTTCTTAAAACGCGATATCGCATCTCATTTCTATGTTTCATGGTAAGATATAATATGATTTGCGAAGTGTTATGAATTCCCCGTCTACACTTCAAATGAATGTAAATGCGACACTTCCTTGCAAGGAAATAGCGTTTCCAGATATCTACCTATCGTAGCAATAGGGTTCTAATGCTTCTTAAAAGGCGATCGCATCTCATTTCTATGTTTCATGGTAAGATATAATATGATTTGCGAAGTGTTATGTATTCCTCGTCTACACTTCAAATGAATGTAAATGCGACACTTCCTTGCTAGGAAATAGCGTCTGCAGATGTCTAGGTATCGTAGCGATAGTGTTCTAATGCTTCTTAAAACGCGATATCGCATCTCATTTCAATGTTTCATGGTAAGATATAATTTGATTTGCGAAGTGTTATGTATTCCTCGTCTGCACTTCAAATGAATGTAAATGCGACACTTCCTTACTAGGAAATAGCGTCTGCAGATGTCTAGGTATCGTAGCAATAGAGTTCAAATGCTTCCTAAAACGAGATATTGCATCTCATATCTATGTTTAATGATAAGATATAATATTCATTGCGAAGTGTTATGCATTCCTCGTCTACGATTCAAATGAAAGTAAATGCGACCCTTCCTTGCAAGGAAATAGCGTCTGCAGATGTCTAGGCATCGTAGCGATAGTGTTCTAATGCTTCTTAAAACGCGATATCGCATCTCATTTCTATGTTTCATGGTAAGATATAATATGATTCACGAAGTGTTATGCATTCCTCGTATACGATTCAAATGAATGTAAATGCGACACTTCCTTGCAAGGAAATAGCGTTTGCAGATGTCTACGTCTCGTAGCAATAGAGTTCTTATGATTCTTAAAACGCGATATCGCAACTCATTTCTATAGTTCATGGTAAGATATAATATGATTTGCGAAGTGTTATGTATTCCTCGTCTACACTTCAAATGAAAGTAAATGCGACACTTCCTTGCAAGGAAATAGCGTTTGCAGATGTCTACGTATCGTAGAAATGGAGTTCTTATGATTCTTAAAACGCGGTGTCGATCTCAATTCTATGTTTCATGGTAAGATATAATATGATTTGCGAAGTGTTATGTATTCCTCGTCTACACTTCAAATGAATGTAAATGCGACACTTCCTTGCAAGGAAATAGCGTTTGCAGATGTCTACCTATCGTAGCAATAGGGTTCTGATGCTTCTTAAAACGCGATATCGCATCTCATTTCTATGTTTCATGGTAAGATATAATATGATTTGCGAAGTGTTATGTATTCCTCGTCTACACTTCAAATGAATGTAAATGCAACGCTTCCTTGCAAAGAAATAGCGTTTGCAGATGTCTACGTATCGTAGCAATAGAGTTATTGTGATTCTTAAAACGCGGTATCGATCTCAATTCTATGTTTCATGGTAAGATATAATATGATTTGCGAAGTGTTATGTATTCCTCGTCTACACTTCAAATGAATGTAAATGCGACACTTCCTTGTAAGGAAATAGCGTTTCCAGATGTCTACGTATCGTAGCAACAGATTTCTAATGCTTCTTAAAACGCGATATCGCATCTCATTTCTATGTTTCATGGTAAGATATAATATGATTTGCGAAGTGTTATGTATTCCTCGTCTACACTTCAAATGAATGTAAATGCGACACTTCCTTGCAAGGAAATAGCGTTTGCAGATATCTACCTATCGTAGCAATAGGGTTCTAATGCTTCTTAAAAGGCGATCGCATCTCATTTCTATGTTTCATGGTAAGATATAATATGATTTGCGAAGTGTTATGTATTCCTCGTCTACGCTTCAAATGAATGTAAATGCGACACTTCCTTGCAAGGAAATAGCGTATGCAGATGTCTACCTATCGTAGCAATAGGGTTCTAATGCTTCTTAAAACGCGATATCGCATCTCATTTCTATGTTTCATGGTAAGATATAATATGATTTGCGAAGTGTTATGAATTCCCCGTCTACACTTCAAATGAATGTAAATGCGACACTTCCTTGCAAGGAAATAGCGTTTCCAGATATCTACCTATCGTAGCAATAGGGTTCTAATGCTTCTTAAAACGCGATATCGCATCTCATTTCTATGTTTCATGGTAAGATATAATATGATTTGCGATGTGTTATGTATTCCTCGTCTACACTTCAAATGAATGTAAATGAAACGCTTCCTTGCAAAGAAATTGCGATTGCAGATGTCTACGTCTCGTAGCAATAGAGTTCTTATGATTCTTAAAACGCGATATCGCAACTCATTCCTATAGTTCATGGTAAGATATAATATGATTTGCGAAGTGTTATATATTCCTCGTCTACACTTCAAATGAATGTAAATGCGACACTTACTTGCAAGGAAATAGCGTTTGCAGATGTCTACGTATCGTAGCAATGGAGATCTTATGATACTTAAAACGCGGTATCGATCTCAATTCTATGTTTCATGGTAAGATATAATATGATTTGCGAAGTGTTATGTATTCCTCGTCTACACTTCAAATGAATGTAAATGCGACACTTCCTTGCAAGGAAATAGCGTTTCCAGATGTCTACGTATCGTAGCAACAGATTTCTAATGCTTCTTAAAACGCGATATCGCATCTCATTTCTATGTTTCATGGTAAGATATAATATGAATTGCGAAGTGTTATGTATTCCTCGTCTACACTTCAAATGAATGTAAATGCGACCCTTCCTTGCAAGGAAATAGCGTTTGCAGATGTCTACCTATCGTAGCAACAGGGTTCTAATGCTTCTTAAAACGCGATATCGCATCTCATTTCTATGTTTCATGGTAAGATATAATATGATTTGCGAAGTGTTATGTATTCCTCGTCTACACTTCAAATGAATGTAAGTGAAACGCTTCCTTGCAAAGAAATTGCGATTGCAGATGTCTACGTCTCGTAGCAATAGAGTTCTTATGATTCTTAAAACGCGATATCGCAACTCATTTCTATAGTTCATGGTAAGATATAATATGATTTGCGAAGTGTTATGTATTCCTCGTCTACACTTCAAATGAAAGTAAATGCGACACTTCCTTGCAAGGAAATAGCGTTTGCAGATGTCTACGTATCGTAGCAATGGAGTTCTTATGATTCTTAAAACGCGGTATCGATCACAATTCTATGTTTCATGGTAAGATATAATATGATTTGCGAAGTGTTATGTATTCCTCGTCTACACTTCAAATGAATGTAAATGCGACACTTCCTTGCAAGGAAATAGCGTATGCAGATGTCTACCTATCGTAGCAATAGGGTTCTAATGCTTCTTAAAACGCGATATCGCATCTCATTTCTATGTTTCATGGTAAGATATAATATGATTTGCGATGTGTTATGTATTCCTCGTCTACACTTCTAATGAATGTAAATGCGACACTTCCTTGCAAAGAATAGCGTTTGCAGATATCTACGTATCGTAGCAATGGAGTTCTTATGATTCTTAAAACGCGGTATCGATCTCAATTCTATGTTTCATGGTATGATATAATATGATTTGCGAAGTTTTATGTATTCCTCGTCTACACTTCAAATGAATGCGAATGCGACACTTCCTTGCAAGGAAATAGCGTATGCAGATGTCTACGTATCGTAGCAATAGATTTCTAATGCTTCTTAAAACGCGATATCGCATCTTATTTCTATGTTTCATGGTAGGATATAATGTAATTTGCGAAGTTTTATGTATTCCTCGTCTACGATTCAAGTGAATGTAAATGCGACACTTCCTTGCAAAGAAATAGCGTTTGCAGATATCTACCTATCGTAGCAATAGGGTTCTAATGCTTCTTAAAACGCGATATCGCATCTCATTTCTATGTTTCATGGTAAGATATAATATGATTTGCGAAGTGTTATGTATTCCTCGTCTACACTTCAAATGAATGTAAATGAAACGCTTCCTTGCAAAGAAATTGCGATTGCAGATGTCTACGTCTCGTAGCAATAGAGTTCTTATGATCCTTAAAACGCGATATCGCAACTCAATTCTATGTTTCATGGTAAGATATAATATGATTTGCGAAGTGTTATGTATTCCTCGTCTACACTTCAAATGAATGTAAATGCGACACTTCCTTGCAAGGAAATAGCGTTTCCAGATGTCTACGTATCGTAGCAACAGATTTCAAATGCTTCTTAAAACGCGATATCGCATCTCATTTCTATGTTTCATGGTAAGATATAATATGATTTGCGAAGTGTTATGTATTCCTCGTCTACACTTCAAATGAATGTAAATGCGACACTTCCTTGCAAGGAAATAGCGTTTGCAGATATCTACCTATCGTAGCAATAGGGTTCTAATGCTTCTTAAAACGCGATATCGCATCTCATTTCTATGTTTCATGGTAAGATATAATATGATTTGCGAAGTGTTATGTATTCCTCGTCTACACTTCAAATGAATGTAAATGCAACGCTTCCTTGCAAAGAAATAGCGTTTGCAGATGTCTACGTATCGTAGCAATAGAGTTATTTTGATTCTTAAAACGCGATATCGCATCTCATTTCTATGGTTCATGGTATGATATAATATGATTTGCGAAGTGTTATGTGTTCCTCGTCTACACTTCAAATGAATGTAAATGCGACACTTCCTTGCTAGGAAATAGCGTCTGCAGATGTCTAGGTATCGTAGCGATAGTGTTCTAATGCTTCTTAAAACGCGATATCGCATCTCATTTCAATGTTTCATGGTAAGATATAATTTGATTTGCGAAGTGTTATGTATTCCTCGTCTGCACTTCAAATGAATGTAAATGCGACACTTCCTTACTAGGAAATAGCGTCTGCAGATGTCTAGGTATCGTAGCAATAGAGTTCAAATGCTTCCTAAAACGAGATATTGCATCTCATATCTATGTTTAATGATAAGATATAATATTCATTGCGAAGTGTTATGCATTCCTCGTCTACGATTCAAATGAATGTAAATGCGACACTTCCTTGCAAGGAAATAGCGTCTGCAGATGTCTAGGTATCGTAGCGATCGTGTTCTAATGCTTCTTAAAACGCGATATCGCATCTCATTTCTATGTTTCATGGTAAGATATAATATGATTCACGAAGTGTTATGCATTCCTCGTATACGATTCAAATGAATGTAAATGCGACACTTCCTTGCAAGGAAATAGCGTTTGCAGATGTCTACGTCTCGTAGCAATAGAGTTCTTATGATTCTTAAAACGCGATATCGCAACTCATTTCTATAGTTCATGGTAAGATATAATATGATTTGCGAAGTGTTATGTATTCCTCGTCTACACTTCAAATGAAAGTAAATGCGACACTTCCTTGCAAGGAAATAGCGTTTGCAGATGTCTACGTATCGTAGAAATGGAGGTCTTATGATTCTTAAAACGCGGTATCGATCTCAATTCTATGTTTCATGGTAAGATATAATATGATTTGCGAAGTGTTATGTATTCCTCGTCTACACTTCAAATGAATGTAAATGCGACACTTCCTTGCAAGGAAATAGCGTTTGCAGATGTCTACCTATCGTAGCAATAGGGTTCTGATGCTTCTTAAAACGCGATATCGCATCTCATTTCTATGTTTCATGGTAAGATATAATATGATTTGCGAAGTGTTATGTATTCCTCGTCTACACTTCAAATGAATGTAAATGCAACGCTTCCTTGCAAAGAAATAGCGTTTGCAGATGTCTACGTATCGTAGCAATAGAGTTATTGTGATTCTTAAAACGCGATATCGCATCTCATTTCTATGGTTCATGGTATGATATAATATGATTTGCGAAGTGTTATGTATTCCTCGTCTACACTTCAAATGAATGTAAATGCGACACTTCCTTGCAAGGAAATAGCGTTTGCAGATGCCTACCTATCGTAGCAATAGGGTTCTAATGCTTCTTAAAACGCGATATCGCATCTCATTTCTATGTTTCATGGTAAGATATAATATGATTTGCGAAGTGTTATGTATTCCGCGTTTACACTTCAAATGAATGTGAATGCGACACTTCCTTGCAAGGAAATAGCGTTTGCAGATGTCTACGTATCGTAGCAATGGAGTTCTTATGATTCTTAAAACGCGGTATCGATCTCAATTCTATGTTTCATGGTAAGATATAATATGATTTGCGAAGTGTTACGTATTCCTCGTCTACACTTCAAATGAATGTAAATGCGACACTTCCTTGCAAGGAAATAGCGTTTCCAGATGTCTACGTATCGTAGCAACAGATTTCTAATGCTTCTTAAAACGCGATATCGCATCTCATTTCTATGTTTCATGGTAAGATATAATATGATTTGCGAAGTGTTATGTATTCCTCGTCTACACTTCAAATGAATGTAAGTGAAACGCTTCCTTGCAAAGAAATTGCGATTGCAGATGTCTACGTCTCGTAGCAAGAGAGTTCTTATGATTCTTAAAACACGATATCGCAACTCATTTCTATAGTTCATGGTAAGATATAATATGATTTGCGAAGTGTTATGTATTCCTCGTCTACACTTCAAATGAAAGTAAATGCGACACTTCCTTGCAAGGAAATAGCGTTTGCAGATGTCTACGTATCGTAGCAATGGAGTTCTTATGATTCTTAAAACGCGGTATCGATCTCAATTCTATGTTTCATGGTAAGATATAATATGATTTGCGAAGTGTTATGTATTCCTCGTCTACACTTCAAATGAATGTAAATGCGACACTTCCTTGCAAGGAAATAGCGTATGCAGATGTCTACCTATCGTAGCAATAGGGTTCTAATGCTTCTTAAAACGCGATATCGCATCTCATTTCTATGTTTCATGGTAAGATATAATATGATTTGCGATGTGTTATGTATTCCTCGTCTACACTTCAAATGAATGTAAATGCGACACTTCCTTGCAAAGAAATAGCGTTTGCAGATATCTACGTATCGTAGCAATGGAGTTCTAATGCTTCTTAAAACGCGATATCGCATCTCATTTCTATGTTTCATGGTAAGATATAATATGATTTGCGAAGTGTTATGTATTCCTCGTCTACACTTCAAAAGAATGTAAATGCGACACTTCCTTGCAAGGAAATGGCGTTTGCAGATATCTACCTATCGTAGCAATAGGGTTCTAATGCTTCTTAAAACGCGGTATCGCATCTCATTTCTATGTTTCATGGTAAGATATAATATGATTTGCGAAGTGTTATGTATTCCTCGTCTACGCTTCAAATGAATGTAAATGCGACACTTCCTTGCAAGGAAATAGCGTTTCCAGATGTCTACGTATCGTAGCAACAGATTTCTAATGCTTCTTAAAACGCGATATCGCATCTCATATCTGCGTTTCATGGTAAGATATAATATGATTTGCGAAGTGTTATGTATTCCTCGTCTACACTTCAAATGAATGTAAATGCGACACTTCCATGCAAGGCAATAGCGTATGCAGATGTCTACCTATCGTAGCAATAGGGTTCTAATGCGTCTTAAAACGCGATATCGCATCTCATTTCGATGTTTCATGGTAAGATATAATATGATTTGCGAAGTGTTATGTATTCCTCGTCTACACTTCAAATGAATGTAAATGCGACACTTCGTTGCAAAGAAATAGCGTTTGCAGATGTCTACGTATTGTAGCAATGGAGTTCTTATGATTCTTAAAACGCGGTATCGATCTCAATTCTATGTTTCATGGTAAGATATAATATGATTTGCGAAGTGTTATGTATTCCTCGTCTACACTTCAAATGAAAGTAAATGAAACGCTTCCTTGCAAAGAAATTGCGATTGCAGATGTCTACGTCTCGTAGCAATAGAGTTCTTATGATTCTTAAAACGCGATATCGCAACTCATTTCTATAGTTCATGGTAAGATATAATATGATTTGCGAAGTGCTATGTATTCCTCGTCTACACTTCAAATGAATGTAAATGCGACACTTCTTTGCAAGGAAATAGCGTATGCAGATGTCTACCTATCGTAGCAATAGGGTTCTAATGCTTCTTAAAACGCGATATCGCATCTCATTTCTATGTTTCATGGTAAGATATAATATGATTTGCGAAGTGTTATGTATTCCTCGTCTACACTTCAAATGAATGTAAATGCGACACTTCCTTGCAAAGAAATAGCGTTTGCAGATGTCTACGTATCGTAGCAATGGAGTTCTTATGATTCTTAAAACGCGGTATCGATCTCAATTCTATGTTTCATGGTAAGATATAATATGATTTGCGAAGTGTTATGTATTCCTCGTCTACACTTCAAATGAATGTGAATGCGACACTTCCTTGCAAGGAAATAGCGTATGCAGAGGTCTACGTATCGTAGCAATAGATTTCTAATGCTTCTTAAAACGCGATATCGCATCTCATTTCTATGTTTCATGGTAGGATATAATGTAATTTGCGAAGTTTTATGTATTCCTCGTCTACGATTCAAGTGAATGTAAATGCGACACTTCCTTGCAAGGAAATAGCGTTTCCAGATGTCTACGT
>NW_027491005.1:0-15075 GCF_050948175.1 Xylocopa sonorina | reverse complement strand
ACGATACATAGACATCTGCAAACGCTATTTCCTTGCAAGGAAGTGTCGCATTTACATTCATTTGAAGTGTAGACGAGGAATACATAACACTTCGCAAATCATATTATATCTTACCATGAAACATAGAAATGACATGCGATATCGCGTTTTAAGAATCATAAGAACTCTATTGCTACGATACGTAGACATCTGCAAACGCTATTTCCGTACAAGGAAGTGTCGCATTTACATTCATTTGAAGTGTAGACGAGGAATACATAACACTTCGCAAATCATATTATATCTTACCATGAAACATAGAAATGAGATGCGATATCGCGTTTTAGGAATCATAAGAACTCTATTGCTACGATACGCAGTCATCTGCAAACGCTATTTCCTTGCAAGGAAGTGTCGCATTTACATTCATTTGAAGTGTAGACGAGGAATACATGACACTTCGCAAATCATATTATATCTTACCATGAAATATAGAAATGAGATGCGAAATCGCGTTTTAAGAAGCATTAGAACTCCATTGCTACGATAGGTAGACGTTTGCAAACGCTATTTCCTTGCAAGGAAGTGTCGCATTTACATTCATTTGAAGTGTAGACGAGGAATACATGACACATCGCAAATCATATTATATCTTACCATGAAACATAGAAATGAGATGCGATATCGCGTTTTAAGAATCATAAGAACTCTATTGCTACGATACGTAGACATCTGCAAACGCTATTTCCTTACAAGGAAGTGTCGCATTTACATTCATTTGAAGTGTAGACGAGGAATACATAACACTTCGCAAATCATATTATATCTTACCATGAAACATAGAAATGAGATGCGATATCGCGTTTTAAGAAGCATTAGAAACCTATTACTACGATACATAGACATCTGCAAACGCTATTTCCTTGCAAGGAAGTGTCGCATTTACATTCATTTGAAGTGTAGACGAGGAATACATGACACTTCGCAAATCATATTATACCTTACCATGAAACATAGGAATGAGATGCGATATCGCGTTTTAAGAATCATAAGAACTCTATTGCTACGATACGTAGACATCTGCAAACGCTATGTCCTTGCAAGGAAGTGTCGCATTTACATTCATTTGAAGTGTAGACGAGGAATACATAACACTTCACAAATCATATTATATCTTACCATGAAATATAGAAATGAGATGCGATATCGCGTTTTAAGAAGCATTAGAACTCTATTGCTACGATAGGTAGACGTTTGCAAACGATATTTCCTTGCAAGGAAGTGTCGCATTTACATTCATTTGAAGTGTAGACGAGGAATACATGACACTTCGCAAATCATATTATATCTTTCCATGAAACATAGAAATGAGATGCGATATCGCGTTTTAAGAAGCATTAGAACTCTATTGCTACGATAGGTAGACATCTGCAAACGCTATTTCCTTACAAGGAAGTGTCGCATTTACATTCATTTGAAGTGTAGACGAGGAATACATAACACTTCGCAAATCATATTATACCTTACCATGAAACATAGAAATGACATGCGATATCGCGTTTTAAGAATCATAAGAACTCTATTGCTACGATACGTAGACATCTGCAAACGCTATTTCCTTACAAGGAAGTGTCGCATTTACATTCATTTGAAGTGTAGACGAGGAATACATGACACTTCGCAAATCATATTATACCTTACCATGAAACATAGAAATGAGATGCGATATCGCGTTTTAAGAATCATAAGAACTCTATTGCTACGATACGTAGACATCTGCAAACGCTATGTCCTTGCAAGGAAGTGTCGCATTTACATTCATTTGAAGTGTAGACGAGGAATACATAACACTTCACAAATCATATTATATCTTACCATGAAATATAGAAATGAGATGCGATATCGCGTTTTAAGAAGCATTAGAACTCTATTGCTACGATAGGTAGACGTTTGCAAACGATATTTCCTTGCAAGGAAGTGTCGCATTTACATTCATTTGAAGTGTAGACGAGGAATACATGACACTTCGCAAATCATATTATATCTTTCCATGAAACATAGAAATGAGATGCGATATCGCGTTTTAAGAAGCATTAGAACTCTATTGCTACGATAGGTAGACATCTGCAAACGCTATTTCCTTACAAGGAAGTGTCGCATTTACATTCATTTGAAGTGTAGACGAGGAATACATAACACTTCGCAAATCATATTATACCTTACCATGAAACATAGAAATGACATGCGATATCGCGTTTGAAGAATCATAAGAACTCTATTGCTACGATACGTAGACATCTGCAAACGCTAATTCCTTGCAAGGAAGTGTCGCATTTACATTCACTTGAAGTGTAGACGAGGAATAAATGACACTTCGCAAATCATATTTTATCTTACCATGAAACATAGAAATGAGATGCGATATCGCGTTTTAAGAAGCATTAGAAACCTATTACTACGATACATAGACATCTGCAAACGCTATTTCCTTGCAAGGAAGTGTCGCATTTACATTCATTTGAAGTGTAGACGAGGAATACATAACACTTCGCAAATCATATTATACCTTACCATGATACATAGAAATGACATGCGATATCGCGTTTTAAGAAGCATTAGAACTCTATTGCTACGATAGGTAGACGTTTGCAAACGCTATTTCCTAGCAAGGAAGTGTCGCATTTACATTCATTTGAAGTGTAGACGAGGAATACATGACACTTCGCAAATCATATTATATCTTACCATGAAACATAGAAATGAGATGCGATATCGCGTTTTAAGAAGCATTAGAACTCTATTGCTACGATACGCAGTCATCTGCAAACGCTATTTCCTTGCAAGGAAGTGTCGCATTTACATTCATTTGAAGTGTAGACGAGGAATACATGACACTTCGCAAATCATATTATATCTTACCATGAAATATAGAAATGAGATGCGAAATCGCGTTTTAAGAAGCATTAGAACTCCATTGCTACGATAGGTAGACGTTTGCAAACGCTATTTCCTTGCAAGGAAGTGTCGCATTTACATTCATTTGAAGTGTAGACGAGGAATACATGACACATCGCAAATCATATTATATCTTACCATGAAACATAGAAATGAGATGCGATATCGCGTTTTAAGAAGCATTAGAACTCTATTGCTACGATAGGTAGACATCTGCAAACGCTATTTCCTTACAAGGAAGTGTCGCTTTTACATTCATTTGAAGTGTAGGCGAGGAATACTTAACACTTCGCAAATCATATTATACCTTAACATGAAACATAGAAATGACATGCGATATCGCGTTTTAAGAATCATAAGAACTCTATTGCTACGATACGTAGACATCTGCAAACGCTATTTCCTTACAAGGAAGTGTCGCATTTACATTCATTTGAAGTGTAGACGAGGAATACATAACACTTCGCAAATCATATTATATCTTACCATGAAACATAGAAATGAGATGCGATATCGCGTTTTAAGAAGCATTAGAAACCTATTACTACGATACATAGACATCTGCAAACGCTATTTCCTTGCAAGGAAGTGTCGCATTTACATTCATTTGAAGTGTAGACGAGGAATACATGACACTTCGCAAATCATATTATACCTTACCATGAAACATAGGAATGAGATGCGATATCGCGTTTTAAGAATCATAAGAACTCTATTGCTACGATACGTAGACATCTGCAAACGCTATGTCCTTGCAAGGAAGTGTCGCATTTACATTCATTTGAAGTGTAGACGAGGAATACATAACACTTCACAAATCATATTATATCTTACCATGAAATATAGAAATGAGATGCGATATCGCGTTTTAAGAAGCATTAGAACTCTATTGCTACGATAGGTAGACGTTTGCAAACGATATTTCCTTGCAAGGAAGTGTCGCATTTACATTCATTTGAAGTGTAGACGAGGAATACATGACACTTCGCAAATCATATTATATCTTTCCATGAAACATAGAAATGAGATGCGATATCGCGTTTTAAGAAGCATTAGAACTCTATTGCTACGATAGGTAGACATCTGCAAACGCTATTTCCTTACAAGGAAGTGTCGTATTCACATTCATTTGAAGTGTAGACGAGGAATACATAACACTTCGCAAATCATATTATACCTTACCATGAAACATAGAAATGACATGCGATATCGCGTTTTAAGAATCATAAGAACTCTATTGCTACGATACGTAGACATCTGCAAACGCTATTTCCGTACAAGGAAGTGTCGCATTTACATTCATTTGAAGTGTAGACGAGGAATACATAACACTTCGCAAATCATATTATATCTTACCATGAAACATAGAAATGAGATGCGATATCGCGTTTTAAGGATCATAAGAACTCTATTGCTACGATACGCAGTCATCTGCAAACGCTATTTCCTTGCAAGGAAGTGTCGCATTTACATTCATTTGAAGTGTAGACGAGGAATACATGACACTTCGCAAATCATATTATATCTTACCATGAAATATAGAAATGAGATGCGAAATCGCGTTTTAAGAAGCATTAGAACTCCATTGCTACGATAGGTAGACGTTTGCAAACGCTATTTCCTTGCAAGGAAGTGTCGCATTTACATTCATTTGAAGTGTAGACGAGGAATACATGACACATCGCAAATCATATTATATCTTACCATGAAACATAGAAATGAGATGCGATATCGCGTTTTAAGAATCATAAGAACTCTATTGCTACGATACGTAGACATCTGCAAACGCTATTTCCTTACAAGGAAGTGTCGCATTTACATTCATTTGAAGTGTAGACGAGGAATACATAACACTTCGCAAATCATATTATATCTTACCATGAAACATAGAAATGAGATGCGATATCGCGTTTTAAGAAGCATTAGATACCTATTACTACGATACATAGACATCTGCAAACGCTATTTCCTTGCAAGGAAGTGTCGCATTTACATTCATTTGAAGTGTAGACGAGGAATACATGACACTTCGCAAATCATATTATACCTTACCATGAAACATAGGAATGAGATGCGATATCGCGTTTTAAGAATCATAAGAACTCTATTGCTACGATACGTAGACATCTGCAAACGCTATGTCCTTGCAAGGAAGTGTCGCATTTACATTCATTTGAAGTGTAGACGAGGAATACATAACACTTCACAAATCATATTATATCTTACCATGAAATATAGAAATGAGATGCGATATCGCGTTTTAAGAAGCATTAGAACTCTATTGCTACGATAGGTAGACGTTTGCAAACGATATTTCCTTGCAAGGAAGTGTCGCATTTACATTCATTTGAAGTGTAGACGAGGAATACATGACACTTCGCAAATCATATTATATCTTTCCATGAAACATAGAAATGAGATGCGATATCGCGTTTTAAGAAGCATTAGAACTCTATTGCTACGATAGGTAGACATCTGCAAACGCTATTTCCTTACAAGGAAGTGTCGCATTTACATTCATTTGAAGTGTAGACGAGGAATACATAACACTTCGCAAATCATATTATACCTTACCATGAAACATAGAAATGACATGCGATATCGCGTTTTAAGAATCATAAGAACTCTATTGCTACGATACGTAGACATCTGCAAACGCTATTTCCTTACAAGGAAGTGTCGCATTTACATTCATTTGAAGTGTAGACGAGGAATACATAACACTTCGCAAATCATATTATATCTTACCATGAAACATAGAAATGAGATGCGATATCGCGTTTTAAGAATCATAAGAACTCTATTGCTACGATACGCAGTCATCTGCAAACGCTATTTCCTTGCAAGGAAGTGTCGCATTTACATTCATTTGAAGTGTAGACGAGGAATACATGACACTTCGCAAATCATATTATATCTTACCATGAAATATAGAAATGAGATGCGATATCGCGTTTTAAGAATCATAAGAACTCTATTGCTACGATACGTACATATCTGCAAACGCTATTTCCTTGCAAGGAAGTGTCGCATTTACATTCATTTGAAGTGTAGACGAGGAATACATGACACTTCGCAAATCATATCATATCTTTCCATGAAACATAGAAATGAGATGCGATATCGCGTTTTAAGAAGCATTAGAACTCTATTGCTACGATAGGTAGACATCTGCAAACGCTATTTCCTTACAAGGAAGTGTCGTATTCACATTCATTTGAAGTGTAGACGAGGAATACATAACACTTCGCAAATCATATTATACCTTACCATGAAACATAGAAATGACATGCGATATCGCGTTTTAAGAATCATAAGAACTCTATTGCTACGATACGTAGACATCTGCAAACGCTATTTCCTTACAAGGAAGTGTCGCATTTACATTCATTTGAAGTGTAGACGAGGAATACATAACACTTCGCAAATCATATTATATCTTACCATGAAACATAGAAATGAGATGCGATATCGCGTTTTAAGGATCATAAGAACTCTATTGCTACGATACGCAGTCATCTGCAAACGCTATTTCCTTGCAAGGAAGTGTCGCATTTACATTCATTTGAAGTGTAGACGAGGAATACATGACACTTCGCAAATCATATTATATCTTACCATGAAATATAGAAATGAGATGCGAAATCGCGTTTTAAGAAGCATTAGAACTCCATTGCTACGATAGGTAGACGTTTGCAAACGCTATTTCCTTGCAAGGAAGTGTCGCATTTACATTCATTTGAAGTGTAGACGAGGAATACATGACACATCGCAAATCATATTATATCTTACCATGAAACATAGAAATGAGATGCGATATCGCGTTTTAAGAAGCATTAGAACTCTATTGCTACGATAGGTAGACATTTGCAAACGCTATTTCCTTGCAAGGAAGTGTCGCATTTACATTCATTTGAAGTGTAGACGAGGAATACATAACACTTCGCAAATCATATTATACCTTACCATGAAACATAGAAATGACATGCGATATCGCGTTTTAAGAATCATAAGAACTCTATTGCTACGATATGTAGACATCTGCAAACGCTAATTCCTTGCAAGGAAGTGTCGCATTTACATTCACTTGAAGTGTAGACGAGGAATACATGACACTTCGCAAATCATATTGTATCTTACCATGAAACATAGAAATGAGATGCGAAATCGCGTTTTAAGAAGCATTAGAAATCTATTGCTACGATACATAGACAACTGCAAACGCTATTTCCTTGCAAGGAAGTGTCGCATTTACATTCATTTGAAGTGTAGACGAGTAATACATGACACTTCGCAAATCATATTATATCTTACCATGAAACATAGAAATGAGATGCGATATCGCGTTTTAAGAATCATAAGAACTCTATTGCTACGATACGCAGTCATCTGCAAACGCTATTTCCTTGCAAGGAAGTGTCGCATTTACATTCATTTGAAGTGTAGACGAGGAATACATGACACTTCGCAAATCATATTATATCTTACCATGAAATATAGAAATGAGATGCGATATCGCGTTTTAAGAATCATAAGAACTCTATTGCTACGATACGTACATATCTGCAAACGCTATTTCCTTGCAAGGAAGTGTCGCATTTACATTCATTTGAAGTGTAGACGAGGAATACATGACACTTCGCAAATCATATCATATCTTTCCATGAAACATAGAAATGAGATGCGATATCGCGTTTTAAGAAGCATTAGAACTCCATTGCTACGATAGGTAGACGTTTGCAAACGCTATTTCCTTGCAAGGAAGTGTCGCATTTACATTCATTTGAAGTGTAGACGAGGAATACATGACACATCGCAAATCATATTATATCTTACCATGAAACATAGAAATGAGATGCGATATCGCGTTTTAAGAAGCATTAGAACTCTATTGCTACGATAGGTAGACATCTGCAAACGCTATTTCCTTGCAAGGAAGTGTCGCATTTGCATTCATTTGAAGTGCAGACGAGGAATACATGACACTTCGCAAATCATATTATATCTTACCATGAAACATAGAAATGAGATGCGATATCGCGTTTTAAGAAGCATTAGAACTCTATTGCTACGATAGGTAGACATCTGCAAACGCTATTTCCTTACAAGGAAGTGTCGCATTTACATTCATTTGAAGTGTAGACGAGGAATACATAACACTTCGCAAATCATATTATACCTTACCATGAAACATAGAAATGACATGCGATATCGCGTTTTAAGAATCATAAGAAATCTATTGCTACGATACGTAGACATCTGTAAACGCTACTTCCTTGCAAGGAAGTGTCGCATTTACATTCATTTGTAGTGTAGACGAGGAATACATGACACTTCGCAAATAATATTATATCTTACCATGAAACATAGAAATGAGATGCGATATCGCGTTTTAAGAATCATAAGAACTCTATTGCTACGATACGTAGACATCTGTAAACGCTATTTCCTTGCAAGGAAGTGTCGCATTTACATTCATTTGAAGTGTACACGAGGAATACATGACACTTCGCGAATCATATTATATCTTACCATGAAACATAGAAATGAGATGCGAAATCGCGTTTTAAGAAGCATTAGAAATCTATTGCTACGATACATAGACAACTGCAAACGCTATTTCCTTGCAAGGAAGTGTCGCATTTACATTCATTTGAAGTGTAGACGAGGAATACATGACACTTCGCAAATCATATTTTATCTTACCATGAAACATAGAAATGAGATGCGATATCGCGTTTTAAGAAGCATTAGAAACCTATTACTACGATACATAGACATCTGCAAACGCTATTTCCTTGCAAGGAAGTGTCGCATTTACATTCATTTGAAGTGTAGACGAGGAATACATAACACTTCGCAAATCATATTATATCTTACCATGAAACATAGAAATGAGATGCGATATCGCGTTTTAAGAAGCATTAGAACTCTATTGCTACGATAGGTAGACGTTTGCAAACGCTATTTCCTTGCAAGGAAGTGTCGCATTTACATTCATTTGAAGTGTAGACGAGGAATACATGACACTTCGCAAATCATATTATACCTTGCCGTGAAACATAGAAATGAGATGCGATATCGCGTTTTAAGAAGCATTAGAACTCTATTGCTACGATAGGTAGACATCTGCAAACGCTATTTCCTTACAAGGAAGTGTCGCATTTACATTCATTTGAAGTGTAGACGAGGAATACATAACACTTCGCAAATCATATTATATCTTACCATGATACATAGAAATGAGATGCGATATCGCGTTTTAAGAAGCATTAGATCTCTATTGCTACGATACTTAGACATCTGCAAACTCTATTTCCTTGCAAGGAAGTGTCGCATTTACATTCATTTGAAGTGTAGACGAGGACTACATAACACTTCGCAAATCATATTATATCTTACCATGAAACATAGAAATGAGATGCGAAATCGCGTTTTAAGAAGCATTAGAAATCTATTGCTACGATACATAGACAACTGCAAACGCTATTTCCTTGCAAGGAAGTGTCGCATTTACATTCATTTGAAGTGTAGACGAGGAATACATGACACTTCGCAAATCATATTATATCTTACCATGAAACATAGAAATGAGATGCGATATCGCGTTTTAAGAAGCATTAGAACTCTATTGCTACGATAGGTAGACATCTGCAAACGCTATTTCCTTACAAGGAAGTGTCGCATTTACATTCATTTGAAGTGTAGACGAGGAATACATAACACTTCGCAAATCATATTATACCTTACCATGAAACATAGAAATGACATGCGATATCGCGTTTTAAGAATCATAAGAAATCTATTGCTACGATACGTAGACATCTGTAAACGCTATTTCCTTGCAAGGAAGTGTCGCATTTACATTCATTTGTAGTGTAGACGAGGAATACATGACACTTCGCAAATAATATTATATCTTACCATGAAACATAGAAATGACATGCGATATCGCGTTTGAAGAATCATAAGAACTCTATTGCTACGATACGTAGACATCTGCAAACGCTAATTCCTTGCAAGGAAGTGTCGCATTTACATTCACTTGAAGTGTAGACGAGGAATAAATGACACTTCGCAAATCATATTTTATCTTACCATGAAACATAGAAATGAGATGCGATATCGCGTTTTAAGAAGCATTAGAAACCTATTACTACGATACATAGACATCTGCAAACGCTATTTCCTTGCAAGGAAGTGTCGCATTTACATTCATTTGAAGTGTAGACGAGGAATACATAACACTTCGCAAATCATATTATATCTTACCATGAAACATAGAAATGAGATGCGATATCGCGTTTTAAGAAGCATTAGAACTCTATTGCTACGATAGGTAGACGTTTGCAAACGCTATTTCCTTGCAAGGAAGTGTCGCATTTACATTCATTTGAAGTGTAGACGAGGAATACATGACACTTCGCAAATCATATTATATCTTACCATGAAACATAGAAATGAGATGCGATATCGCGTTTTAAGAAGCATTAGAACTCTATTGCTACGATAGGTAGACATCTGCAAACGCTATTTCCTTACAAGGAAGTGTCGCATTTACATTCATTTGAAGTGTAGACGAGGAATACATAACACTTCGCAAATCATATTATACCTTACCATGAAACATAGAAATGACATGCGATATCGCGTTTTAAGAATCATAAGAAATCTATTGCTACGATACGTAGACATCTGTAAACGCTATTTCCTTGCAAGGAAGTGTCGCATTTACATTCATTTGTAGTGTACACGAGGAATACATGACACTTCGCAAATCATATTATATCTTACCATGAAACATAGAAATGAGATGCGAAATCGCGTTTTAAGAAGCATTAGAAATCTATTGCTACGATACATAGACAACTGCAAACGCTATTTCCTTGCAAGGAAGTGTCGCATTTACATTCATTTGAAGTGTAGACGAGGAATACATGACACTTCGCAAATCATATTATATCTTACCATGAAACATAGAAATGAGATGCGATATCGCGTTTTAAGAAGCATTAGAAACCTATTACTACGATACATAGACATCTGCAAACGCTATTTCCTTGCAAGGAAGTGTCGCATTTACATTCATTTGAAGTGTAGACGAGGAATACATAACACTTCGCAAATCATATTATATCTTACCATGAAACATAGAAATGAGATGCGATATCGCGTTTTAAGAAGCATTAGAACTCTATTGCTACGATAGGTAGACGTTTGCAAACGCTATTTCCTTGCAAGGAAGTGTCGCATTTACATTCATTTGAAGTGTAGACGAGGAATACATGACACTTCGCAAATCATATTATACCTTACCGTGAAACATAGAAATGAGATGCGATATCGCGTTTTAAGAAGCATTAGAACTCTATTGCTACGATAGGTAGACATCTGCAAACGCTATTTCCTTACAAGGAAGTGTCGCATTTACATTCATTTGAAGTGTAGACGAGGAATACATAACACTTCGCAAATCATATTATATCTTACCATGATACATAGAAATGAGATGCGATATCGCGTTTTAAGAAGCATTAGATCTCTATTGCTACGATACTTAGACATCTGCAAACTCTATTTCCTTGCAAGGAAGTGTCGCATTTACATTCATTTGAAGTGTAGACGAGGACTACATAACACTTCGCAAATCATATTATATCTTACCATGAAACATAGAAATGAGATGCGAAATCGCGTTTTAAGAAGCATTAGAAATCTATTGCTACGATACATAGACAACTGCAAACGCTATTTCCTTGCAAGGAAGTGTCGCATTTACATTCATTTGAAGTGTAGACGAGGAATACATGACACTTCGCAAATCATATTATATCTTACCATGAAACATAGAAATGAGATGCGATATCGCGTTTTAAGAAGCATTAGAACTCTATTGCTACGATAGGTAGACATCTGCAAACGCTATTTCCTTACAAGGAAGTGTCGCATTTACATTCATTTGAAGTGTAGACGAGGAATACATAACACTTCGCAAATCATATTATACCTTACCATGAAACATAGAAATGACATGCGATATCGCGTTTTAAGAATCATAAGAAATCTATTGCTACGATACGTAGACATCTGTAAACGCTATTTCCTTGCAAGGAAGTGTCGCATTTACATTCATTTGTAGTGTAGACGAGGAATACATGACACTTCGCAAATAATATTATATCTTACCATGAAACATAGAAATGACATGCGATATCGCGTTTGAAGAATCATAAGAACTCTATTGCTACGATACGTAGACATCTGCAAACGCTAATTCCTTGCAAGGAAGTGTCGCATTTACATTCACTTGAAGTGTAGACGAGGAATAAATGACACTTCGCAAATCATATTTTATCTTACCATGAAACATAGAAATGAGATGCGATATCGCGTTTTAAGAAGCATTAGAAACCTATTACTACGATACATAGACATCTGCAAACGCTATTTCCTTGCAAGGAAGTGTCGCATTTACATTCATTTGAAGTGTAGACGAGGAATACATAACACTTCGCAAATCATATTATATCTTACCATGAAACATAGAAATGAGATGCGATATCGCGTTTTAAGAAGCATTAGAACTCTATTGCTACGATAGGTAGACGTTTGCAAACGCTATTTCCTTGCAAGGAAGTGTCGCATTTACATTCATTTGAAGTGTAGACGAGGAATACATGACACTTCGCAAATCATATTATATCTTACCATGAAACATAGAAATGAGATGCGATATCGCGTTTTAAGAAGCATTAGAACTCTATTGCTACGATAGGTAGACATCTGCAAACGCTATTTCCTTACAAGGAAGTGTCGCATTTACATTCATTTGAAGTGTAGACGAGGAATACATAACACTTCGCAAATCATATTATACCTTACCATGAAACATAGAAATGACATGCGATATCGCGTTTTAAGAATCATAAGAAATCTATTGCTACGATACGTAGACATCTGTAAACGCTATTTCCTTGCAAGGAAGTGTCGCATTTACATTCATTTGTAGTGTACACGAGGAATACATGACACTTCGCAAATCATATTATATCTTACCATGAAACATAGAAATGAGATGCGAAATCGCGTTTTAAGAAGCATTAGAAATCTATTGCTACGATACATAGACAACTGCAAACGCTATTTCCTTGCAAGGAAGTGTCGCATTTACATTCATTTGAAGTGTAGACGAGGAATACATGACACTTCGCAAATCATATTATATCTTACCATGAAACATAGAAATGAGATGCGATATCGCGTTTTAAGAATCATAAGAACTCTATTGCTACGATACGCAGTCATCTGCAAACGCTATTTCCTTGCAAGGAAGTGTCGCATTTACATTCATTTGAAGTGTAGACGAGGAATACATAACACCTCGCAAATCATATTATATCTTACCATGAAACATAGAAATGAGATGCGATATCGCGTTTTAAGAATCATAAGAACTCTATTGCTACGATACGTAGACATCTGCAAACGCTATTTCCTTGCAAGGAACTGTCGCATTTACGTTCATTTGAAGTGTAGACGAGGAATACATGACACTTCGCAAATCATATTATATCTTACCAGGAAACAGAGAAATGAGATGCGATATCGCGTTTTAAGAAGCATTAGAACTCTATGGCTACGATATGTAGACATCTGCAAACGCTATTTCCTTACAAGGAAGTGTCGCATTTACATTCATTTGAAGTGTAGACGAGGAATACATAACACTTCGCAAATCATATTATACCTTACCGTGAAACATAGAAATGAGATGCGATATCGCGTTTTAAGAATCATAAGAACTCTATTGCTACGATACGTAGACATCTGCAAACGCTAATTCCTTGCAAGGAAGTGTCGCATTTACATTCATTTGAAGTGTAGACGAGGAATACATAACACTTCGCAAATCATATTATATCTTACCATGATACATAGAAATGAGATGCGATATCGCGTTTTAAGAAGCATTAGATCTCTATTGCTACGATACTTAGACATCTGCAAACTCTATTTCCTTGCAAGGAAGTGTCGCATTTACATTCATTTGAAGTGTAGACGAGGACTACATAACACTTCGCAAATCATATTATATCTTACCATGAAATATACAAATGAGATGCGATATCGCGTTTTAAGAAGCATTAGAACTCTATTGCTACGATAGGTAGACGTTTGCAAACGCTATTTCCTTGCAAGGAAGTGTCGCATTTACATTCATTGGAGTGTAGACGAGGAATACATAACACTTCGCAAATCATATTATACCTTACCATGAAACATAGAAATGAGATGCGATATCGCGTTTTAAGAAGCATTAGAACTCTATTGCTACGATACGTAGACATCTGCAAACGCTATGTCCTTGCAAGGAAGTGTCGCATTTACATTCATTTGAAGTGTAGACGAGGAATACATAACACTTCGCAAATCATATTATATCTTACCATGAAATATAGAAATCAGATGCGATATCGCGTTTTAAGGAGCATTAGAACTCTATTGCTACGATAGATAGACGTTTGCAAACGCTATTTCCTTGCAAGGAAGTGTCGCATTTACATTCATTTGAAGTGTAGACGAGGAATACATGACACTTCGCAAATCATATTATATTGTCACGTCCCGAGGTGCGGTTGCGCTCGCAACGGTGGCACAAAGTCGTAACCGTTCCCGAAAATAACGCGAATTGCGTCCGGACCGGGTTCGTTGGCGTTTCGGACTCGATAAAACGGTAATTAACACGAAACTTACCTTGTGATGGCTTGATTCTACTGTCTGATTTCTCTTTCCAGGTACCTGGAGCGCCTTGGATCCGCAACCGGGATGGCGGCGGCGTACGGCTGGAACGGAGGTACGGGTCGTGCGGCGAAGGAAACCTCCTTCACAGGAACCAGGACTCGAACGCAGGAAATTGAATATTCTGGTGCATCACCCACGTATTCCCGAGCGAGACGACGAATAAACTCTCTCCTCCCCGCGCGTCGTGTACGCTTTGTCGGAGGTGCAAGGCTCGTCGAGAATACTTGAACTTCGGTCGAGTACGGCGCGGCTAAGCGTTGGTTCGCTCTAGTCGTCGAGCCTCAAGACTATCGCAGATGAGATATAGAAATAGAATAATCGCGAGCGTACCCGAGGATT
>NW_027491004.1:0-15561 GCF_050948175.1 Xylocopa sonorina | reverse complement strand
ATATAAATGAGATGCGATATCGCGATTTAAGTAGCATTAGAACCCTATTGCTACGATACGTAGTCATCTGAATACGCTATTTCCTAGCAAGGTAGTGTCGCATTTACATTCGTTTGGAGTGAATACGAGGTATACATGACATTTCGCAATGAATATTATATCTTATCACGAAACACAGAAATGAAATGCGCATCTCGTTTCAAGAAGCATTAGGACCCTTTTGCTACGATAAGTAGACATCTGCAAACGATATTCCCAAGAATGGAAACGTCGCATTTACATTCTTTTGAAGTGAATACGAGGTATACATGACACTTCGCAATGAATATTATATCTTATCATGAAACATATAAATGAGATGCGATATCGCGATTTAAGTAGCATTAGAACTCTATTGCTACGATACGTAGACATCTGCAAACGCTATTTCCTAGCAAGCAATAGTCGCATTTACATTCTTATGAAGTGAATACGAGGTATTCATGACACTTCGCAATGAATATTATATCTTATCACGATATATAGAAAAGAGATGCGATTTCGCGATTTAAGTAGCATTAGAAATCTATTGCTACGATACGTAGACATCTGCAAACGCTATTTCCTAGCATGGAAGTGTCGCATTTACATTCTTTTGAAGTGAATACGAGGTATACATGACACTTCGCAATGAATATTATATCTTATCACGAAACATATAAATGAGATGCGATATCGCGATTTAAGTAGCATTTGAACTCTATTGCTACGATACGTAGACATCTGCAATCGATATTTCCTAGGAAGCAATAGTCGCATTTACATTCTTTTGAAGTGAATACGAGGTATACATGACACTTCGCAATGAATATTACATCTTATCATGAAACATAGAAGTGAGATGCGATATCGCGTTTTAAGAAGCATTAGAACTCTATTCCTACGATACGAAGACATCTGCAAACGCTATTTCCTAGGAAGCAATAGTCGCATTTACATTCTTTTGAAGTGAATACGAGGTATACATGACACTTCGCAATGAATATTACATCTTATCTCGAAACATAGAAATGAGATGCGATATAGCGTTTGAAGAAGCATTAGAACTCTATTGCCTCGACGCGTAGACATCTGCAGACGCTATTTCCTAGCACGGAAGTGTCGCATTTACATTCCTTTGAGGTGAATACGAAGTGTACATGACACTTCGCAATGAATGTTACATCTTATCACGAAACGTAGAAATGAGATGCGATATCGCGATTTAAGTAGCATTGGAACCCTATTGCTACGATACGTAGTCATCTGAATACGCTATTTCCTAGCAAGGTAGTGTCGCATTTACATTCGTTTGGAGTGAATACGAGGTATACATGACATTTCGCAATGAATATTATATCTTATCACGACACACAGAAATGAAATGCGCATCTCGTTTCAAGAAGCATTAGGACCCTTTTGCTACGATAAGTAGACATCTGCAAACGATATTCCCAAGAATGGAAACGTCGCATTTACATCCTTTTGAAGTGAATACGAGGTATACATGACACTTCGCAATGAATATTATATCTTATCATGAAACATATAAATGAGATGCGATATCGCGATTTAAGTAGCATTAGAACTCTATTGCTACGATACGTAGACATCTGCAAACGCTATTTCCTAGCAAGCAATAGTCGCATTTACATTCTTATGAAGTGAATACGAGGTATTCATGACACTTCGCAATGAATATTATATCTTATCACGAAATATAGAAAAGGGATGCGATTTCGCGATTTAAGTAGCATTAGAAATCTATTGCTACGATACGTAGACATCTGCAAACGCTATTTCCTAGCATGGAAGTGTCGCATTTACATTCTTTTGAAGTGAATACGAGGTATACATGACACTTCGCAATGAATATTATATCTTATCACGAAACATATAAATGAGATGCGATATCGCGATTTAAGTAGCATTAGAACTCTATTGCTACGATACGTAGACATCTGCAAACGCTATTTCCTAACAAGCAATAGTCGCATTTACATTCTTATGAAGTGAATACGAGGTATACATGACACTTCGCAATGAATATTATATCTTATCACGAAATATAGAAATGAGATGCGATATAGCGTTTGAAGAAGCATTAGAACTCTATTGCCTCGACGCGTAGACATCTGCAGACGCTATTTCCTAGCATGGAAGTGTCGCATTTACATTCCTTTGAGGTGAATACGAAGTGTACATGACACTTCGCAATGAATGTTACATCTTATCACGAAACGTAGAAATGAAATGCGATATCGCGATTTAAGTAGCATTAGAACTCTATTGCTACGATACGTAGACATCTGAATACGCTATTTCCTAGCAAGGAAGTGTCGCATTATATTCGTTTGGATTGAATACGAGGTATACATGACATTTCGCAATGAATATTATATCTTATCACGAAACATAGAAATGAAACGCGACATCTCGTTTTAAGAAGCATTAGGACCCTTTTGCTACGATAAGTAGACATCTGCAAACGATATTCCAAAGGATGGAAACGTCGCATTTACATTCTTTTGAAGTGAATACGAGGTATACATGACACTTCGCAATGAATATTATATCTTATCACGAAACATATAAATGAGATGCGATATCGCGATTTAAGTAGCATTAGAACTCTATTGCTACGATACTCAGACATCTGCAAACGATATTTCCTAGCAAGCAATAGTTGCATTTACATTCTTTTGAAGTGAATACGAGGTATACATAACGCTTCGCAATGAATATTATATCTTATCACGAAACATTGAAATGAAACGCGACATCTCGTTTTAAGAAGCATTAGGACCCTTTTGCTACGATAAGTAGACATCTGCAAACGATATTCCAAAGGATGGAAACGCCGCATTTACATTCTTTTGAAGTGAATACGAGGTATACATGACACTTCGCAATGAATATTATATCTTATCACGAAACATATAAATGAGATGCGATATCGCGATTTAAGTAGCATTAGAACTCTATTGCTACGATACGTAGACATCTGCAAACGATATTTCCTAGCAAGCAATAGTCGCATTTACATTCTTTTGAAGTGAATACGAGGTATACATGACACTTCGCAATGAATATTATATCTTATCATGAAACATAGAAATGAAATGCGATATAGCGTTTGAAGAAGCATTAGAACTCTATTGCCTCGACGCGTAGACATCTGCAGACGCTATTTCCTAGCATGGAAGTGTCGCATTTACATTCTTTTGAAGTGAATACGAGGTGTACATGACACTTCGCAATGAATATTACATCTTATCACGAAACATAGAAATGAGATGCGATATCGCGATTTAAGTAGCATTAGAGCACTATTGCTACGATACGTAGACATCTGAATACGCTATTTCCTAGCAAGGAGGTGTCGCATTTACATTCGTTTGGAGTGAATACGAGGTATACATGACACTTCGCAATGAATATTATATCTTATCACGAAACATATAAATGAGATGCGATATCGCGATTTAAGTAGCATTAGAACTCTATTGCTACGATACGTAGACATCTGCAATCGATATTTCCTAGGAAGCAATAGTCGCATTTACATTCTTTTGAAGTGAATACGAGGTATACATGACACTTCGCAATGAATATTACATCTTATCATGAAACATAGAAGTGAGATGCGATATCGCGTTTTAAGAAGCATTAGAACTCTATTCCTACGATACGAAGACATCTGCAAACGCTATTTCCTAGGAAGCAATAGTCGCATTTACATTCTTTTGAAGTGAATACGAGGTATACATGACACTTCGCAATGAATATTACATCTTATCTCGAAACATAGAAATGAGATGCGATATAGCGTTTGAAGAAGCATTAGAACTCTATTGCCTCGACGCGTAGACATCTGCAGACGCTATTTCCTAGCACGGAAGTGTCGCATTTACATTCCTTTGAGGTGAATACGAAGTGTACATGACACTTCGCAATGAATGTTACATCTTATCACGAAACGTAGAAATGAGATGCGATATCGCGATTTAAGTAGCATTAGAACTCTATTGCTACGATACGTAGACATCTGAATACGCTATTTCCTAGCAAGGAAGTGTCGCATTATATTCGTTTGGATTGAATACGAGGTATACATGACATTTCGCAATGAATATTATATCTTATCACGAAACATAGAAATGAAACGCGACATCTCGTTTTAAGAAGCATTAGCACCCTTTTGCTACGATAAGTAGACATCTGCAAACGATATTCCAAAGGATGGAAACGTCGCATTTACATTCTTTTGAAGTGAATACGAGGTATACATGACACTTCGCAATGAATATTATATCTTATCACGAAACATATAAATGAGATGCGATATCGCGATTTAAGTAGCATTAGAACCCTATTGCTACGATACGTAGTCATCTGAATATGCTATTTCCTAGCAAGGTAGTGTCGCATTTACATTCGTTTGGAGTGAATACGAGGTATACATGACATTTCGCAATGAATATTATATCTTATCACGAAACACAGAAATGAAATGCGATATCGCGATTTAAGTAGCATTAGAACTCTATTGCTACGATACGTAGACATCTGCAATCGATATTTCCTAGGAAGCAATAGTCGCATTTACGTTCTTTTGAAGTGAATACGAGGTATACATGACACTTCGCAATGAATATTACATCTTATCATGAAACATAGAAGTGAGATGCGATATCGCGTTTTAAGAAGCATTAGAACTCTATTCCTACGATACGAAGACATCTGCAAACGCTATTTCCTAGGAAGCAATAGTCGCATTTACATTCTTTTGAAGTGAATACGAGGTATACATGACACTTCGCAATGAATATTACATCTTATCTCGAAACGTAGAAATGAGATGCGATATAGCGTTTGAAGAAGCATTAGAACTCTATTGCCTCGACGCGTAGACATCTGCAGACGCTATTTCCTAGCACGGAAGTGTCGCATTTACATTCCTTTGAGGTGATTACGAAGTGTACATGACACTTCGCAATGAATGTTACATCTTATCACGAAACGTAGAAATGAGATGCGATATCGCGATTTAAGTAGCATTAGGACTCTATTGCTACGATACGTAGACATCTGAATACGCTATTTCCTAGCAAGGAAGTGTCGCATTATATTCGTTTGGATTGAATACGAGGTATACATGACATTTCGCAATGAATATTATATCTTATCACGAAACATAGAAATGAAACGCGACATCTCGTTTTAAGAAGCATTAGCACCCTTTTGCTACGATAAGTAGACATCTGCAAACGATATTCCAAAGGATGGAAACGTCGCATTTACATTCTTTTGAAGTGAATACGAGGTATACATGACACTTCGCAATGAATATTATATCTTATCACGAAACATATAAATGAGATGCGATATCGCGATTTAAGTAGCATTAGAACCCTATTGCTACGATACGTAGTCATCTGAATACGCTATTTCCTAGCAAGGTAGTGTCGCATTTACATTCGTTTGGAGTGAATACGAGGTATACATGACATTTCGCAATGAATATTATATCTTATCACGAAACACAGAAATGAAATGCGCATCTCGTTTCAAGAAGCATTAGGACCCTTTTGCTACGATAAGTAGACATCTGCAAACGATATTCCCAAGAATGGAAACGTCGCATTTACATTCTTTTGAAGTGAATACGAGGTATACATGACACTTCGCAATGAATATTATATCTTATCATGAAACATATAAATGAGATGCGATATCGCGATTTAAGTAGCATTAGAACTCTATTGCTACGATACGTAGACATCTGCAAACGCTATTTCCTAGCAAGCAATAGTCGCATTTACATTCTTATGAAGTGAATACGAGGTATTCATGACACTTCGCAATGAATATTATATCTTATCACGATATATAGAAAAGAGATGCGATTTCGCGATTTAAGTAGCATTAGAAATCTATTGCTACGATACGTAGACATCTGCAAACGCTATTTCCTAGCATGGAAGTGTCGCATTTACATTCTTTTGAAGTGAATACGAGGTATACATGACACTTCGCAATGAATATTATATCTTATCACGAAACATATAAATGAGATGCGATATCGCGATTTAAGTAGCATTAGAACTCTATTGCTACGATACGTAGACATCTGCAATCGATATTTCCTAGGAAGCAATAGTCGCATTTACATTCTTTTGAAGTGAATACGAGGTATACATGACACTTCGCAATGAATATTACATCTTATCATGAAACATAGAAGTGAGATGCGATATCGCGTTTTAAGAAGCATTAGAACTCTATTCCTACGATACGAAGACATCTGCAAACGCTATTTCCTAGGAAGCAATAGTCGCATTTACATTCTTTTGTAGTGAATACGAGGTATACATGACACTTCGCAATGAATATTACATCTTATCTCGAAACATAGAAATGAGATGCGATATAGCGTTTGAAGAAGCATTAGAACTCTATTGCCTCGACGCGTAGACATCTGCAGACGCTATTTCCTAGCACGGAAGTGTCGCATTTACATTCCTTTGAGGTGAATACGAAGTGTACATGACACTTCGCAATGAATGTTACATCTTATCACGAAACGTAGAAATGAGATGCGATATCGCGATTTAAGTAGCATTAGGACTCTATTGCTACGATACGTAGACATCTGAATACGCTATTTCCTAGCAAGGAAGTGTCGCATTATATTCGTTTGGATTGAATACGAGGTATACATGACATTTCGCAATGAATATTATATCTTATCACGAAACATAGAAATGAAACGCGACATCTCGTTTTAAGAAGCATTAGCACCCTTTTGCTACGATAAGTAGACATCTGCAAACGATATTCCAAAGGATGGAAACGTCGCATTTACATTCTTTTGAAGTGAATACGAGGTATACATGACACTTCGCAATGAATATTATATCTTATCACGAAACATATAAATGAGATGCGATATCGCGATTTAAGTAGCATTAGAACCCTATTGCTACGATACGTAGTCATCTGAATACGCTATTTCCTAGCAAGGTAGTGTCGCATTTACATTCGTTTGGAGTGAATACGAGGTATACATGACATTTCGCAATGAATATTATATCTTATCACGAAACACAGAAATGAAATGCGCATCTAGTTTCAAGAAGCATTAGGACCCTTTTGCTACGATAAGTAGACATCTGCAAACGATATTCCCAAGAATGGAAACGTCGCATTTACATACTTTTGAAGTGAATACGAGGTATACATGACACTTCGCAATGAATATTATATCTTATCATGAAACATATAAATGAGATGCGATATCGCGATTTAAGTAGCATTAGAACTCTATTGCTACGATACGTAGACATCTGCAAACGCTATTTCCTAGCAAGCAATAGTCGCATTTACATTCTTATGAAGTGAATACGAGGTATTCATGACACTTCGCAATGAATATTATATCTTATCACGATATATAGAAAAGAGATGCGATTTCGCGATTTAAGTAGCATTAGAAATCTATTGCTACGATACGTAGACAACTGCAAACGCTATTTCCTAGCATGGAAGTGTCGCATTTACATTCTTTTGAAGTGAATACGAGGTATACATGACGCTTCGCAATGAATATTATATCTTATCATGAAACATAGAAATGAAATGCGATATAGCGTTTGAAGAAGCATTAGAACTCTATTGCCTCGACGCGTAGACATCTGCAGACGCTATTTCCTAGCATGGAAGTGTCGCATTTACATTCTTTTGAAGTGAATACGAGGTGTACATGACACTTCGCAATGAATATTACATCTTATCACGAAACATAGAAATGAGATGCGATATCGCGATTTAAGTAGCATTAGAGCTCTATTGCTACGATACGTAGACATCTGAATACGCTATTTCCTAGCAAGGAGGTGTCGCATTTACATTCGTTTGGAGTGAATACGAGGTATACATGACACTTCGCAATGAATATTATATCTTATCACGAAACATATAAATGAGATGCGATATCGCGATTTAAGTAGCATTAGAACTCTATTGCTACGATACTCAGACATCTGCAAACGATATTTCCTAGCAAGCAATAGTTGCATTTACATTCTTTTGAAGTGAATACGAGGTATACATGACGCTTCGCAATGAATATTATATCTTATCACGAAACATTGAAATGAAACGCGACATCTCGTTTTAAGAAGCATTAGGACCCTTTTGCTACGATAAGTAGACATCTGCAAACGATATTCCAAAGGATGGAAACGCCGCATTTACATTCTTTTGAAGTGAATACGAGGTATACATGACACTTCGCAATGAATATTATATCTTATCACGAAACATATAAATGAGATGCGATATCGCGATTTAAGTAGCATTAGAACTCTATTGCTACGATACGTAGACATCTGCAAACGATATTTCCTAGCAAGCAATATTCGCATTTACATTCTTTTGAAGTGAATACGAGGTATACATGACACTTCGCAATGAATATTATATCTTATCATGAAACATATAAATGAGATGCGATATAGCGTTTGAGGAAGCATTAGAACTCTATTGCCTCGACGCGTAGACATCTGCAGACGCTATTTCCTAGCATGGAAGTGTCGCATTTACATTCTTTTGAAGTGAATACGAGGTGTACATGACACTTCGCAATGAATAATACATCTTATCACGAAACATAGAAACGAGATGCGATATCGCGATTTAAGTAGCATTAGAGCTCTATTGCTACGATACGTAGACATCTGAATACGCTATTTCCTAGCAAGGAAGTGTCGCATTTACATTCGTTTGGAGTGAATACGAGGTATACATGACACTTCGCAATGAATATTATATCTTATCACGAAACATATAAATGAGATGCGATATCGCGATTTAAGTAGCATTAGAACTCTATTGCTACGATACGTAGACATCTGCAATCGATATTTCCTAGCAAGCAATAGTCGCATTTACATTCTTTTGAAGTGAATACGAGGTATACATGACGCTTCGCAATGAATATTATATCTTATCTCGAAACATAGAAATGAGATGCGATATAGCGTTTGAAGAAGCATTAGAACTCTATTGCCTCGACGCGTAGACATCTGCAGACGCTATTTCCTAGCATGGAAGTGTCGCATTTACATTCTTTTGAAGTGAATACGAGGTGTACATGACACTTCGCGATGAATATTACATCTTATCACGAAACATAGAAATGAGATGCGATATCGCGATTTAGGTAGCATTAGAACTCTATTGCTACGATACGTAGTCATCTGAATACGCTATTTCCTAGCAAGGAAGTGTCGCATTATATTCGTTTGGAGTGAATACGAGGTATACATGACACTTCGCAATGAATATTATATCTTATCACGAAACATATAAATGAGATGCGATATCGCGATTTAAGTAGCATTAGAACCCTATTGCTACGATACGTAGTCATCTGAATACGCTATTTCCTAGCAAGGTAGTGTCGCATTTACATTCGTTTGGAGTGAATACGAGGTATACATGACATTTCGCAATGAATATTATATCTTATCACGAAACACAGAAATGAAATGCGCATCTCGTTTCAAGAAGCATTAGGACCCTTTTGCTACGATAAGTAGACATCTGCAAACGATATTGCCAAGAATGGAAACGTCGCATTTACATTCTTTTGAAGTGAATACGAGGTATACATGACACTTCGCAATGAATATTATATCTTATCATGAAACATATAAATGAGATGCGATATCGCGATTTAAGTAGCATTAGAACTCTATTGCTACGATACGTAGACATCTGCAAACGCTATTTCCTAGCAAGCAATAGTCGCATTTACATTCTTATGAAGTGAATACGAGGTATACATGACACTTCGCAATGAATATTATATCTTATCACGAAATATAGAAAAGAGATGCGATTTCGCGATTTAAGTAGCAATCGAAATCTATTGCTACGATACGTAGACATCTGCAAACGCTATTTCCTAGCATGGAAGTGTCGCATTTACATTCTTTTGAAGTGAATACGAGGTATACATGACACTTCGCAATGAATATTATATCTTATCACGAAACATATAAATGAGATGCGATATCGCGATTTAAGTAGCATTAGAACTCTATTGCTACGATACGTAGACATCTGAATACGCTATTTCCTAGCAAGGAAGTGTCGCATTATATTCGTTTGGATTGAATACGAGGTATACATGACATTTCGCAATGAATATTATATCTTATCACGAAACATAGAAATGAAACGCGACATCTCGTTTTAAGAAGCATTAGGACCCTTTTGCTACGATAAGTAGACATCTGCA
The DNA here is from genome assembly GCF_050948175.1 of Xylocopa sonorina. NCBI lineage: Eukaryota > Metazoa > Arthropoda > Insecta > Hymenoptera > Apidae > Xylocopa > Xylocopa sonorina. Next base: position 5,234 of record NW_027491004.1, on the reverse strand, counting down.
AACGATATTCCAAAGGATGGAAACGTCGCATTTACATTCTTTTGAAGTGAATACGAGGTATACATGACACTTCGCAATGAATATTATATCTTATCACGAAACATATAAATGAGATGCGATATCGCGATTTAAGTAGCATTAGAACTCTATTGCTACGATACTCAGACATCTGCAAACGATATTTCCTAGCAAGCAATAGTTGCATTTACATTCTTTTGAAGTGAATACGAGGTATACATGACGCTTCGCAATGAATATTATATCTTATCACGAAACATTGAAATGAAACGCGACATCTCGTTTTAAGAAGCATTAGGACCCTTTTGCTACGATAAGTAGACATCTGCAAACGATATTCCAAAGGATGGAAACGCCGCATTTACATTCTTTTGAAGTGAATACGAGGTATACATGACACTTCGCAATGAATATTATATCTTATCACGAAACATATAAATGAGATGCGATATCGCGATTTAAGTAGCATTAGAACTCAATTGCTACGATACGTAGACATCTGCAAACGATATTTCCTAGCAAGCAATAGTCGCATTTACATTCTTTTGAAGTGAATACGAGGTATACATGACACTTCGCAATGAATATTATATCTTATCATGAAACATAGAAATGAAATGCGATATAGCGTTTGAAGAAGCATTAGAACTCTATTGCCTCGACGCGTAGACATCTGCAGACGCTATTTCCTAGCATGGAAGTGTCGCATTTACATTCTTTTGAAGTGAATACGAGGTGTACATGACACTTCGCAATGAATATTACATCTTATCACGAAACATAGAAATGAGATGCGATATCGCGATTTAAGTAGCATTAGAGCTCTATTGCTACGATACGTAGACATCTGAATACGCTATTTCCTAGCAAGGAGGTGTCGCATTTACATTCGTTTGGAGTGAATACGAGGTATACATGACACTTCGCAATGAATATTATATCTTATCACGAAACATATAAATGAGATGCGATATCGCGATTTAAGTAGCATTAGAACTCTATTGCTACGATACGTAGACATCTGCAATCGATATTTCCTAGGAAGCAATAGTCGCATTTACATTCTTTTGAAGTGAATACGAGGTATACATGACACTTCGCAATGAATATTACATCTTATCATGAAACATAGAGGTGAGATGCGATATCGCGTTTTAAGAAGCATTAGAACTCTATTCCTACGATACGTAGACATCTGCAAACGCTATTTCCTAGGAAGCAATAGTCGCATTTACATTCTTTTGAAGTGAATACGAGGTATACATGACACTTCGCAATGAATATTACATCTTATCTCGAAACATAGAAATGAGATGCCATATAGCGTTTGAAGAAGCATTAGAACTCTATTGCCTCGACGCGTAGACATCTGCAGACGCTATTTCCTAGCACGGAAGTGTCGCATTTACATTCCTTTGAGGTGAATACGAAGTGTACATGACACTTCGCAATGAATGTTACATCTTATCACGAAACGTAGAAATGAGATGCGATATCGCGATTTAAGTAGCACTAGAACTCTATTGCTACGATACGTAGACATCTGAATACGCTATTTCCTAGCAAGGAAGTGTCGCATTATATTCGTTTGGATTGAATACGAGGTATACATGACATTTCGCAATGAATATTAGATCTTATCACGAAACATAGAAATGATACGCGACATCTCGTTTTAAGAAGCATTAGCACCCTTTTGCTACGATAAGTAGACATCTGCAAACGATATTCCAAAGGATGGAAACGTCGCATTTACATTCTTTTGAAGTGAATACGAGGTATACATGACACTTCGCAATGAATATTATATCTTATCACGAAACATATAAATGAGATGCGATATCGCGATTTAAGTAGCATTAGAACTCTATTGCTACGATACGTAGACATCTGCAAACGATATTTCCTAGCAAGGAATAGTCGCATTTACATTCTTTTGAAGTGAATACGAGGTATACATGACGCTTCGCAATGAATATTATATCTTATCACGAAACATTGAAATGAAACGCGACATCTCGTTTTAAGAAGCATTAGGACCCCTTTGCTACGATAAGTAGACATCTGCAAACGATATTCCAAAGGATGGAAACGCCGCATTTACATTCTTTTGAAGTGAATACGAGGTATACATGACACTTCGCAATGAATATTATATCTTATCATGAAACATAGAAATGGAATGCGATATAGCGTTTGAAGAAGCATTAGAACTCTATTGCCTCGACGCGTAGACATCTGCAGACGCTATTTCCTAGCATGGAAGTGTCGCATTTACATTCTTTTGAAGTGAATACGAGGTGTACATGACACTTCGCAATGAATAGTATATCTTATCACGAAACATATATGTGAGATGCGATATCGCGTTTTAAGAAGCATTAGAACTCTGTTGCCTCGACACGTAGACATCTGCAGACTCTATTTCCTAGCATGGAAGTGTCGCATTTACATTCTTTTGAAGTGAGTACGAGGTATACATGACACTTCGCAATGAATATTATATCTTATCACGAAACATATAAATGAGATGCGATATCGCGATTTAAGTAGCATTAGAACTCTATTGCTACGATACGTAGACATCTGCAAACGCTATTTCCTAGCAAGCAATAGTCGCATTTACATTCTTATGAAGTGAATACGAGGTATACATGACACTTCGCAATGAATATTATATCTTATCACGAAATATAGAAAAGTGATGCGATTTCGCGATTTAAGTAGCATTAGAAATCTATTGCTACGATACATAGACATCTGCAAACGCTATTTCCTAGCAAGCAATAGTCGCATTTACATTCGTTTGGAGTGAATACGAGGTATACAGGACACTTCGCAATGAATATTATATCTTATCACGAAACATATAAATGAGATGAGATATCGCGATTTAAGTAGCATTAGGACCCTTTTGCTACGATAAGTAGACATCTGCAAACGATATTCCCAAGGATGGAAACGTCGCATTTACATTCTTTTGAAGTGAATACGAGGTATTCATGACACGTCGCAATGAATATTATATCTTATCACGAAACATAGAAGTGAGATGCCATATCGCGTTTTAAGAAGCATCAGAACTCTATTGCCTCGACACGTAGACATCTGCAGACACTATTTTCTAGCATGGAAGTGTCGCATTTACATTCTTTTGAAGTGAATACGAGGTACACATGACACTTCGCAATGAATATTACATCTTATCACGAAACATAGAAATGAGATGCGATATCGCGATTTAAGTAGCATTAGAATTCTATTGCTACGATATGTAGGCATCTGCAAACGCTATTTCCTAGCATGGAAGTGTGGCACTTACATTCTTTTGAAGTGAATACGAGGTATACATGGCACTTCGCAATGAATATTATATCTTATGATGAAGCATAGAAGTGAGATGCGATAACGCGTATTAAGAAGCATTAGAACTCTATTGCCTCGACGCGTAGACATCTGCAGACGCTATTTCCTAGCATGGAAGTGTCGCGTTTACATTCTTTTGAAGTGTATACGAAGTGTACATGACACTTCGCAATGAATGTTACATCTTATCACGAAACGTAGAAATGAGATGCGATATCGCGATTTAAGTAGCATTAGAACTCTATTGCTACGATACGTAGACATCTGAATACGCTATTTCCTAGCAAGGAAGTGTCGCATTATATTCGTTTGGAGTGAGTACGAGGTATACATGACATTTCGCAATGAATATTATATCTTATCACGAAACATAGAAATGAAACGCGACATCTCGTTTTAAGAAGCATTAGGACACTTTTGCTACGATAAGTAGACATCTGCAAACGATATTCCCAAGGATGGAAACGTCGCATTTACATTCTTTTGAAGTGAATACGAGGTAAACATGACACTTCGCAATGAATATTATATCTTATCACAAAACATATAAATGAGATGCGATATCGCGATTTAAGTAGCATTAGTACTCTATTGCTACGATACGTAGCCATCTGCAAACGCTATTTCCTAGCAGGCAATAGTCGCATTTACATTCTTTTGAAGTGAATACGTGGTATACATGACACTTCGCAATGAATAGTATATCTTATCACGAAACATATATGTGAGATGCGATATCGCGTTTTAAGAAGCATTAGAACTCTATTGCCTCGACACGTAGACATCTGCAGACTCTATTTCCTAGCATGGAAGTGTCGCATTTACATTCTTTTGAAGTGAATACGAGGTATACATGACACTTCGCAATGAATATTATATCTTATCACGAAACATATAAATGAGATGCGATATCGGGTTTTAAGAAGCATTAGAACTCTATTGCTACGATACGTAGACATCTGGAAACGCTATTTCCTAGCATGGAAGTGTCACATTTGCATTCTTTTGAAGTGAATACGAGATATACATGACACTTCGCAATGAATATTATATCTTATCATGAAACATAGAAGTGAGATGCGATATCGCGATTTAAGAAGCACAAGAACTCTATTGCCACGATACGTAGACACCTGCAAACTCTATTTCCTAGCATGGAAGTGTCGCATTTACATTCTGTTGAAGTGAATACGAGGTATCTATAGCACTCCACAATGAATATTATACCTTATCACGATACATAGAAATGAAATGCGACATCTCGTTTTGAGTAGCACTAGACCTCTATTGCTACGATACGTAGACATCTGCAAAGGCTATTTCCTAGCATGGAAGTGTCGCATTTACATTCTTTTGAAGTGAATACGATGTATACATGACACTTCGCAATGAATATTATATCTTATCATGAAACATAGAAGTGAGATGCGATATCGCGTCTTAAGAAGCGTTAGAACTCTATTGCTACGATACGTAGACATCTGCAAACACTATCTCCTAGCATGGAAGTTTAGCACTTACATTCCTTTAAAGTGAAAACGAGATGTACATGACACTTCGCAATGAATATTGTATCTTATCATGAAACATAGAATTGAGATGCGATATCGCGTCTTAAGAAGCATTAGAACACTATTGCTACGATACGTAGACATCTGCAAACACTATTTCCTAGCATGGAAGTTTAGCACTTACATTCCTTTAAAGTGAAAACGAGATGTACATGACACTTCGCAATGAATATTGTATCTTATCATGAAACATAGAAGTGAGATGCGATATGGCGTTTTAAGAAGCATTAGAACTCCATTGCTACGATACGTAGACATCTGCAAACGCTATTTCCTAGC
>NW_027491003.1:0-16297 GCF_050948175.1 Xylocopa sonorina | reverse complement strand
ACATGACACTTCGCAATGAATATTATATCTTATCATGAAACATAGTAGTGAGATGCGACATCTCGTTTTAAGAAGCATTAGCACTCTATTGCTTCGATACGTAGTCATTTGCAAACGCTATTTTCTAGCATGTAAGTGTCCCATTTACATTCTTGTGTAGTGAAATCGAGGTATACATGTCACTTCGAATGAATATTATATCTGATCATGAAACATGGAAATGAGATGCGACATCGCGTTTTGAGAAGCATTATAACTCTATATGTACGATACGTAGACATCTGCAAACGCTAATTCCTAGCAAGGAAGTTTCGCATTTACATTCTGTGAAGTGAATACGAGGTATACATGACACTTCGCAATGAATATTATATCTTATCATGAAACATAGAAGTGAGATGCGACATCTCGTTTTAAGAAGCATTAGAACTCTATTGCTACGATACGTAGACATTTGCAAACGCTATTTTCTAGCATGTAAGTGCCGCATTTACATTCTTGTGTAGTGAAATCGAGGTATACATGTCACTTCGGAATGAATATTATATCTGATCATGAAACATGGAAATGAGATGCGACATCGCGTTTTGAGAAGCATTAGAACTCTATTGCTAAGATACGTAGACATCTGCAAACGCTATTTCCTAGCAAGGAAGTGTCGCATTTACATTCTTTTGAAGTGAGTACGAGGTATACATGACACTTCGCAATGAATATTATATCTCATCATGAGACATAGAAGTGTGATGCGATATCGCGTTCTAAGAAGCATTAAAACGCTATTGCTACGAAACGTAGACATCTGCAAACGCTATTTCCTAGCATGTAAGTGTCGCATTTACATTCGTTTGAAGTGCATACGAGGTATACATGACACTTCGCAATGAGTATTATATCTTATCATGAAGCATAGGAGTAAGATGCGATATCTCGTTTTAAGAAGCATTAGGACTCTATTGCCACGATACCTAGACATCTGCAAACAATATTTCCTAGCAAGGAAGTGTCGCATTTACGTCCTTTTGAAGTCAATACGAGGTATACATTACAGTCAACAATGTATATTATATCTTATCACGAAACATAGAAATGTAATGCGACATCTCGTTTTAAGAAGCATTAGAACTCTATTGCTACGATACGTAGACATCTGCATACGCTATTTCCTAGCATGGAAGTGTCGCATTTACATTCTTTTGAAGTGAATACGAGTTATACATGACACTTCGCAATGAATATTATATCTTATCACGAAACATAGAAATGAAATGCGACATCTCGTTTTAAGAAGCATTAGAACACTATTGCTACGATACGTAGACATTTGCAAACGCTATTTTCTAGCATGTAAGTGTCGCATTTACATTCTTGTGTAGTGAAATCGAGGTATACATGTCACTTCGGAATGAATATTATATCTGATCATGAAACATGGAAATGAGATGCGACATCGCGTTTTGAGAAGCATTAGAAGTCTATTGCTAAGATACGTAGACATCTGCAAACGCTATTTCCTAGCAAGGAAGTGTCGCATTTACATTCTTTTGAAGTGAGTACGAGGTATACATGACACTTCGCAATGAATATTATATCTCATCATGAGACATAGAAGTGTGATGCGATATCGCGTTCTAAGAAGCATTAAAACGCTATTGCTACGAAACGTAGACATCTGCAAACGCTATTTCCTAGCATGCAAGTGTCGCATTTACATTCGTTTGAAGTGCATACGAGGTATACATGACACTTCGCAATGAGTATTATATCTTATCATGAAGCATAGGAGTGAGATGCGATATCTCGTTTTAAGAAGCATTAGGACTCTATTGCTACGATACGTAGACATCTGCATACGCTATTTCCTAGCATGGAAGTGTCGCATTTACATTCTTTTGAAGTGAATACGAGTTATACATGACACTTCGCAATGAATATTATATCTTATCACGAAACATAGAAATGAAATGCGACATCTCGTTTTAAGAAGCATTAGAACACTATTGCTACGATACGTGGACATCTGCAAACGCTATTTCCTAGCATGGAAAGGTCGCATTTACATTCTTTTGAAGTGAATACGAGGTATACATGACACTTCGCAATGAATATTCTATCTTATCATGAAACACAGAAGTGAGATTCGATATCTCGTTTTAAGAAGCATTAGAACTCTATTGCTTCCATACGTAGACATCTGCAAACGCTATGTCCTAGCATGGAAGTGTCGCATTTACATTCTTTTGAAGTGAATACGAGATATACATTACACTTCGCGATAAACATTATATTTTATCATGAAACATAGAGGTGAGATGCGATATCGCGTTCTGAGAAGCATTGGAACACTATTGCTACGAAACGTAGACATCTGTAAACGCTATTTCCTAGCATGGAAGTGTCGCATTTACATTCTTTTGAAGAGAATACGAGGTATGCATGACACTTCGCAATAAATATTATATTTTATCATGAAACATAGAGGTGAGATGCGATATCGCGTTCTATGAAGCATTAGAACACTATTGCTACGAAACGTAGACATCTGCAAACGCTATTTCCTAGAATGGAAGTATAGCATTTACATTCTTTTGAAGTGAATACGAGATATACATGACACTTCGCAATTAATATTACATCTTATCATGAAACATAGGAATGAGTTGCGACATCTCGTTTTAAGAAGCATTAGAACTCTATTGCTACGATACGTTGACTTCTGCAAACGCTATTTCCTAGCATGGAAGTGTCGCATTTACATTCTAGTGATGTGAGTACGAGGTATACATGACACTCCACAATGAATATTATATCTTATTACGAAACATAGAAATGAAATGCGACATCTCGTTTTAAGAAGCATTAGAACTCTATTGCTACGATACGTTGACATCTGCAAACGCTATTTCCGAGCAGTGGAAGTGTTGCATTTACATTCTTTTGAAGTGAATACGATGTATACATGACACTTCGCAATAAATATTATATGTTATCATGAAACATAGAAGTGAGATGCGATATCGCGTTCTAAGAAGCATTAGAACACTATTGCTGCGATACGTAGACATTTGCAAGCGCTATTTCCTAGCATGGAAGTGTCGCATTTACATTCTTTTGAAGTGAATACGAGGTATTCATGACACGTCGCAATGAATATTATATCTTATGTTGAAACATAGAAATGAGATGCGATGTTGCGATTCAAGAAGCATTGGAACTCTATTTCTTCGATACGTAGATATCTGCAAACCTTATTTCCTAGCAAGGAAGTGTTGCATTTACATACTTTTGAAGTGAATACGAGGTATACATAACACTCTACAATGAATATTAAATCTCATCATGAAACATAGAAATGAGAAACGACAACGCGATTTAGGAAGCATTAGAACTCTATTTCTACGATATGTAGACATCTGCATTCGATAATTCCTAGCAAGGAATGTCGCATTTACATTCATTTGAAGTGTATGCGAGGTATAAGTGACATTTCGCAATGAATATTATATCCTATCATGAAACATAGAAATTAGACGCGCTATTGCGTTTTAAGGAGCATTAGAAATCTATTGCTACAATACTTAGATATCTGCAAACGCTACTTCCTAGCAAGGAAGTGTCGCATTTACATTCATTTGAAGTGAATGCGAAGTATAGGTGACACTTCGCAATGAATATTATATCTTATCGTTAAACGTAGAAATGAGATGCGATATCGCGTCTTAAGGAGCATTAGAAATCTATTGCTACGATACGCAGACATCTGCAAACGCTATTTAATAGCAAGGTAGTGTCGCATTTACATTCTTTTGAAGTGAATACGAGGTATACATAACAGTCCACAAAGAATGTTATATCTTTTCATGAATCATAGAATTGAGATGCGGTATCGCGTTTTGAGAAGTATTAGAACTCTATCGTTTCGATGCGTAGACATCTAGAAACGCTATTTCCTAGCATGGGAGTGTCGCATTTACATTCTTTTGAAGTGAATACGAAGTATACGTGACACGTCGCAATGAATATTATATCTTATCACGAAACGTAGATTTGAGGTACGATATCGCGATTTAAGAAGCATTAGAACCCTATTGCTACGATACGTAGACATCTGCCAACGCTATTTCTTAGCAAGGAAGTGTCGCAATTACATTCATTTGAAGTGTATGCGAGCTATACATGACACTTCGCAATTAATATTAAATCATATCATGAAACTTAGAAATGAGATGCGATATCCCGGTTTAAGAAGCATTAGAAATCTATTCCTATGATACGTAGACATCTGCAAACGCTATTTCCTCTCAAGGAAGTGTCGCATTTACATTCTTTTGAAGTGAGTACGAGGTATACATGACACTTCGCAACGAATATTATATCTAATCATGAAACATAGAAATGAGATTCGATATCGCGTTTTAAGAAGCGTTAGAACTCTATTGCTACGATACGTAGACATCTGCAAACGCTAATTCCTAGCATGGAAGTGCCGCATTTACATTCTTCTGAAGTGAATACGAGGAATACTTACCACTCCATAATGAATATTATATCTTATCGTGAAACATAGCAGTGAGATGCGATATCGTGTTTGAGGAAGCATTAGAACTCTATTGCTAAGATACGTAGACATCTGCAAACGCTATTTCCTAGCATGCAAGTGTCACATTCACATTCTTTTGAAGTGCATACGAGGTATACATGACACTCCGCAAAGAATATTATATCTTATCAAGAAACATAGAAGTGATATGCGATATCGCGTTTTAGGAAGCATTAGAACACTATTGCTACGATACGTAGACATCTGCAAACGCTATTTCCTTGCATGGAAGTGCCGCATTTACATTCATTTGAAGTGAATACGAGGTATACATGACACTTCGCAATGAATATTATATCTTATCATGAAACATAGAAGTGAGATGCGACATCTCGTTTTAAGAAGCATTAGAACTCTATTGCTAAGATACGTAGACATCTGCAAACGCTATTTCCTAGCATGCAAGTGTCGCATTTACATTCTTTTGAAGTGAATACGAGATATACATGACACTTCGCAAAGAATATTATATCTTATCACGAAACATAGATATGAAGTGCGACATCTCGTTTTAAGAAGCATTAGAACTCTGTTCTTTCGATACGTGGTCATCTGGAAACGCTATTTCCTAGCATGCAAGTGTCGCATTTACATTCATTTGAAGTGAATACGAGATATACATGACACTTCGCAAAGAATATTATATCTTATCACGAAACATAGATATGAAGAGCGACATCTCGTTTTAAGAAGCATTAGAACTCTGTTCTTTCGATACGTGGTCATCTGGAAACGCTATTTCCTAGCAAGGAAGTTTCGCATTTACATTCTGTTGAAGTGAATACGAGGTATACATGACACTTCGCAATGAATATTATATCTTATCATGAAACATGGTAGTGAGATGCGACATCTCGTTTTAAGAAGCATTAGCACTCTATTGCTTCGATACGTAGTCATTTGCAAACGCTATTTTCTAGCATGTAAGTGTCCCATTTACATTCTTGTGTAGTGAAATCGAGGTATACATGTCACTTCGGAATGAATATTATATCTGATCATGAAACATGGAAATGAGATGCGACATCGCGTTTTGAGAAGCATTATAACTCTATATGTACGATACGTAGACATCTGCAAACGCTAATTCCTAGCAAGGAAGTTTCGCATTTACATTCTGTTGAAGTGAATACGAGGTATACATGACACTTCGCAATGAATATTATATCTTATCATGAAACATAGAAGTGAGATGCGACATCTCGTTTTAAGAAGCATTAGAACTCTATTGCTACGATACGTAGACATTTGCAAACGCTATTTTCTAGCATGTAAGTGCCGCATTTACATTCTTGTGTAGTGAAATCGAGGTATACATGTCACTTCGGAATGAATATTATATCTGATCATGAAACATGGAAATGAGATGCGACATCGCGTTTTGAGAAGCATTAGAACTCTATTGCTAAGATACGTAGACATCTGCAAACGCTATTTCCTAGCAAGGAAGTGTCGCATTTACATTCTTTTGAAGTGAGTACGAGGTATACATGACACTTCGCAATGAATATTATATCTCATCATGAGACATAGAAGTGTGATGCGATATCGCGTTCTAAGAAGCATTAAAACGCTATTGCTACGAAACGTAGACATCTGCAAACGCTATTTCCTAGCATGTAAGTGTCGCATTTACATTCGTTTGAAGTGCATACGAGGTATACATGACACTTCGCAATGAGTATTATATCTTATCATGAAGCATAGGAGTAAGATGCGATATCTCGTTTTAAGAAGCATTAGGACTCTATTGCCACGATACCTAGACATCTGCAAACAATATTTCCTAGCAAGGAAGTGTCGCATTTACGTCCTTTTGAAGTCAATACGAGGTATACATTACAGTCAACAATGTATATTATATCTTATCACGAAACATAGAAATGTAATGCGACATCTCGTTTTAAGAAGCATTAGAACTCTATTGCTACGATACGTAGACATCTGCATACGCTATTTCCTAGCATGGAAGTGTCGCATTTACATTCTTTTGAAGTGAATACGAGTTATACATGACACTTCGCAATGAATATTATATCTTATCACGAAACATAGAAATGAAATGCGACATCTCGTTTTAAGAAGCATTAGAACACTATTGCTACGATACGTAGACATTTGCAAACGCTATTTTCTAGCATGTAAGTGTCGCATTTACATTCTTGTGTAGTGAAATCGAGGTATACATGTCACTTCGGAATGAATATTATATCTGATCATGAAACATGGAAATGAGATGCGACATCGCGTTTTGAGAAGCATTAGAACTCTATTGCTAAGATACGTAGACATCTGCAAACGCTATTTCCTAGCATGCAAGTGTCACATTCACATTCTTTTGAAGTGCATACGAGGTATACATGACACTCCGCAAAGAATATTATATCTTATCAAGAAACATAGAAGTGATATGCGATATCGCGTTTTAGGAAGCATTAGAACACTATTGCTACGATACGTAGACATCTGCAAACGCTATTTCCTTGCATGGAAGTGCCGCATTTACATTCATTTGAAGTGAATACGAGGTATACATGACACTTCGCAATGAATATTATATCTTATCATGAAACATAGAAGTGAGATGCGACATCTCGTTTTAAGAAGCATTAGAACTCTATTGCTAAGATACGTAGACATCTGCAAACGCTATTTCCTAGCATGCAAGTGTCGCATTTACATTCTTTTGAAGTGAATACGAGATATACATGACACTTCGCAAAGAATATTATATCTTATCACGAAACATAGATATGAAGTGCGACATCTCGTTTTAAGAAGCATTAGAACTCTGTTCTTTCGATACGTGGTCATCTGGAAACGCTATTTCCTAGCATGCAAGTGTCGCATTTACATTCATTTGAAGTGAATACGAGATATACATGACACTTCGCAAAGAATATTATATCTTATCACGAAACATAGATATGAAGAGCGACATCTCGTTTTAAGAAGCATTAGAACTCTGTTCTTTCGATACGTGGTCATCTGGAAACGCTATTTCCTAGCAAGGAAGTTTCGCATTTACATTCTGTTGAAGTGAATACGAGGTATACATGACACTTCGCAATGAATATTATATCTTATCATGAAACATGGTAGTGAGATGCGACATCTCGTTTTAAGAAGCATTAGCACTCTATTGCTTCGATACGTAGTCATTTGCAAACGCTATTTTCTAGCATGTAAGTGTCCCATTTACATTCTTGTGTAGTGAATACGAGTTATACATGACACTTCGCAATGAATATTATATCTTATCACGAAACATAGAAATGAAATGCGACATCTCGTTTTAAGAAGCATTAGAACACTATTGCTACGATACGTAGACATTTGCAAACGCTATTTTCTAGCATGTAAGTGTCGCATTTACATTCTTGTGTAGTGAAATCGAGGTATACATGTCACTTCGGAATGAATATTATATCTGATCATGAAACATGGAAATGAGATGCGACATCGCGTTTTGAGAAGCATTAGAAGTCTATTGCTAAGATACGTAGACATCTGCAAACGCTATTTCCTAGCAAGGAAGTGTCGCATTTACATTCTTTTGAAGTGAGTACGAGGTATACATGACACTTCGCAATGAATATTATATCTCATCATGAGACATAGAAGTGTGATGCGATATCGCGTTCTAAGAAGCATTAAAACGCTATTGCTACGAAACGTAGACATCTGCAAACGCTATTTCCTAGCATGCAAGTGTCGCATTTACATTCGTTTGAAGTGCATACGAGGTATACATGACACTTCGCAATGAGTATTATATCTTATCATGAAGCATAGGAGTAAGATGCGATATCTCGTTTTAAGAAGCATTAGGACTCTATTGCTACGATACGTAGACATCTGCATACGCTATTTTCTAGCATGGAAGTGTCGCATTTACATTCTTTTGAAGTGAATACGAGTTATACATGACACTTCGCAATGAATATTATATCTTATCACGAAACATAGAAATGAAATGCGACATCTCGTTTTAAGAAGCATTAGAACACTATTGCTACGATACGTGGACATCTGCAAACGCTATTTCCTAGCATGGAAAGGTCGCATTTACATTCTTTTGAAGTGAATACGAGGTATACATGACACTTCGCAATGAATATTCTATCTTATCATGAAACACAGAAGTGAGATTCGATATCTCGTTTTAAGAAGCATTAGAACTCTATTGCTTCCATACGTAGACATCTGCAAACGCTATTTCCTAGCAAGGAAGTGTCGCATTTACATTCTTTTGAAGTGAGTACGAGGTATACATGACACTTCGCAATGAATATTATATCTCATCATGAAACATAGAGGTGAGATGCGATATCGCGTTCTGAGAAGCATTGGAACACTATTGCTACGAAACGTAGACATCTGTAAACGCTATTTCCTAGCATGGAAGTGTCGCATTTACATTCTTTTGAAGAGAATACGAGGTATGCATGACACTTCGCAATAAATATTATATTTTATCATGAAACATAGAGGTGAGATGCGATATCGCGTTCTATGAAGCATTAGAACACTATTGCTACGAAACGTAGACATCTGCAAACGCTATTTCCTAGAATGGAAGTATCGCATTTACATTCTTTTGAAGTGAATACGAGATATACATGACACTTCGCAATTAATATTACATCTTATCATGAAACATAGGAATGAGTTGCGACATCTCGTTTTAAGAAGCATTAGAACTCTATTGCTACGATACGTTGACTTCTGCAAACGCTATTTCCTAGCATGGAAGTGTCGCATTTACATTCTAGTGATGTGAGTACGAGGTATACATGACACTCCACAATGAATATTATATCTTATTACGAAACATAGAAATGAAATGCGACATCTCGTTTTAAGAAGCATTAGAACTCTATTGCTACGATACGTTGACATCTGCAAACGCTATTTCCGAGCAGTGGAAGTGTTGCATTTACATTCTTTTGAAGTGAATACGATGTATACATGACACTTCGCAATAAATATTATGTTATCATGAAACATAGAAGTGAGATGCGATATCGCGTTCTAAGAAGCATTAGAACACTATTGCTGCGATACGTAGACATTTGCAAGCGCTATTTCCTAGCATGGAAGTGTCGCATTTACATTCTTTTGAAGTGAATACGAGGTATTCATGACACGTCGCAATGAATATTATATCTTATCATGAAACATAGGAATGAGATGCGATATCGCGTTTTGAGAAGCATTAGGACTCTAATGCTACGATACGTAGACATCTGGAAACGCTATTTCCTAGGAGGGAAGTGTCGCATTTACATTCATTTGTGGTGTATGCGAGTTATACATGGCACTTCGTTTTGAATATTATATCTTATCATGAAACATAGGAATGAGATACGGTTTCGCGTCTTAAGAAGCATTAGAACTCTATTGCATCGGTACGTAGACATCTGCAAACGCTATTTCCTAGGAATGAAGTATCGTATTTACATTCATTTGAAGTGTAGAGGAGATATACATAACACTGCACAATGAATATTATAGCTTATCATGAAACATAGAAATGAGATGCGATATCGCCTTTTAAGAAACATTAGAACTCTGTTGCTTCGATACGTAGTCATCTGGAAACGTAATTTCCTAGAGAGGAAGTGTCGCATTTACATTCTCTTCAGAGGAATACGATGTATACATGACACTTCGCAATGAATATTATATCTTATGTTGAAACATAGAAATGAGATGCGATGTTGCGATTCAAGAAGCATTGGAACTCTATTTCTTCGATACGTAGATATCTGCAAACCTTATTTCCTAGCAAGGAAGTGTTGCATTTACATACTTTTGAAGTGAATACGAGGTATACATAACACTCTACAATGAATATTAAATCTCATCATGAAACATAGAAATGAGAAACGACAACGCGATTTAGGAAGCATTAGAACTCTATTTCTACGATATGTAGACATCTGCATTCGATAATTCCTAGCAAGGAATGTCGCATTTACATTCATTTGAAGTGTATGCGAGGTATAAGTGACATTTCGCAATGAATATTATATCCTATCATGAAACATAGAAATTAGACGCGCTATTGCGTTTTAAGGAGCATTAGAAATCTATTGCTACAATACTTAGATATCTGCAAACGCTACTTCCTAGCAAGGAAGTGTCGCATTTACATTCATTTGAAGTGAATGCGAAGTATAGGTGACACTTCGCAATGAATATTATATCTTATCGTTAAACGTAGAAATGAGATGCGATATCGCGTCTTAAGGAGCATTAGAAATCTATTGCTACGATACGCAGACATCTGCAAACGCTATTTAATAGCAAGGTAGTGTCGCATTTACATTCTTTTGAAGTGAATACGAGGTATACATAACAGTCCACAAAGAATGTTATATCTTTTCATGAATCATAGAATTGAGATGCGGTATCGCGTTTTGAGAAGTATTAGAACTCTATCGTTTCGATGCGTAGACATCTAGAAACGCTATTTCCTAGCATGGGAGTGTCGCATTTACATTCTTTTGAAGTGAATACGAAGTATACGTGACACTTCGCAATGAATATTATATCTTATCACGAAACGTAGATTTGAGGTACGATATCGCGATTTAAGAAGCATTAGAACCCTATTGCTACGATACGTAGACATCTGCCAACGCTATTTCTTAGCAAGGAAGTGTCGCAATTACATTCATTTGAAGTGTATGCGAGCTATACATGACACTTCGCAATTAATATTAAATCATATCATGAAACTTAGAAATGAGATGCGATATCCCGGTTTAAGAAGCATTAGAAATCTATTCCTATGATACGTAGACATCTGCAAACGCTATTTCCTCTCAAGGAAGTGTCGCATTTACATTCTTTTGAAGTGAGTACGAGGTATACATGACACTTCGCAACGAATATTATATCTAATCATGAAACATAGAAATGAGATTCGATATCGCGTTTTAAGAAGCGTTAGAACTCTATTGCTACGATACGTAGACATCTGCAAACGCTAATTCCTAGCATGGAAGTGCCGCATTTACATTCTTCTGAAGTGAATACGAGGAATACTTACCACTCCATAATGAATATTATATCTTATCGTGAAACATAGCAGTGAGATGCGACATCGTGTTTGAGGAAGCATTAGAACTCTATTGCTAAGATACGTAGACATCTGCAAACGCTATTTCCTAGCATGCAAGTGTCACATTCACATTCTTTTGAAGTGCATACGAGGTATACATGACACTCCGCAAAGAATATTATATCTTATCAAGAAACATAGAAGTGATATGCGATATCGCGTTTTAGGAAGCATTAGAACACTATTGCTACGATACGTAGACATCTGCAAACGCTATTTCCTTGCATGGAAGTGCCGCATTTACATTCATTTGAAGTGAATACGAGGTATACATGACACTTCGCAATGAATATTATATCTTATCATGAAACATAGAAGTGAGATGCGACATCTCGTTTTAAGAAGCATTAGAACTCTATTGCTAAGATACGTAGACATCTGCAAACGCTATTTCCTAGCATGCAAGTGTCGCATTTACATTCTTTTGAAGTGAATACGAGATATACATGACACTTCGCAAAGAATATTATATCTTATCACGAAACATAGATATGAAGTGCGACATCTCGTTTTAAGAAGCATTAGAACTCTGTTCTTTCGATACGTGGTCATCTGGAAACGCTATTTCCTAGCATGCAAGTGTCGCATTTACATTCATTTGAAGTGAATACGAGATATACATGACACTTCGCAAAGAATATTATATCTTATCACGAAACATAGATATGAAGAGCGACATCTCGTTTTAAGAAGCATTAGAACTCTGTTCTTTCGATACGTGGTCATCTGGAAACGCTATTTCCTAGCAAGGAAGTTTCGCATTTACATTCTGTTGAAGTGAATACGAGGTATACATGACACTTCGCAATGAATATTATATCTTATCATGAAACATAGTAGTGAGATGCGACATCTCGTTTTAAGAAGCATTAGCACTCTATTGCTTCGATACGTAGTCATTTGCAAACGCTATTTTCTAGCATGTAAGTGTCCCATTTACATTCTTGTGTAGTGAAATCGAGGTATACATGTCACTTCGGAATGAATATTATATCTGATCATGAAACATGGAAATGAGATGCGACATCGCGTTTTGAGAAGCATTATAACTCTATATGTACGATACGTAGACATCTGCAAACGCTAATTCCTAGCAAGGAAGTTTCGCATTTACATTCTGTTGAAGTGAATACGAGGTATACATGACACTTCGCAATGAATATTATATCTTATCATGAAACATAGAAGTGAGATGCGACATCTCGTTTTAAGAAGCATTAGAACTCTATTGCTACGATACGTAGACATTTGCAAACGCTATTTTCTAGCATGTAAGTGCCGCATTTACATTCTTGTGTAGTGAAATCGAGGTATACATGTCACTTCGGAATGAATATTATATCTGATCATGAAACATGGAAATGAGATGCGACATCGCGTTTTGAGAAGCATTAGAACTCTATTGCTCAAGATACGTAGACATCTGCAAACGCTATTTCCTAGCAAGGAAGTGTCGCATTTACATTCTTTTGAAGTGAGTACGAGGTATACATGACACTTCGCAATGAATATTATATCTCATCATGAGACATAGAAGTGTGATGCGATATCGCGTTCTAAGAAGCATTAAAACGCTATTGCTACGAAACGTAGACATCTGCAAACGCTATTTCCTAGCATGTAAGTGTCGCATTTACATTCGTTTGAAGTGCATACGAGGTATACATGGACACTTCGCAATGAGTATTATATCTTATCATGAAGCATAGGAGTAAGATGCGATATCTCGTTTTAGAAGCATTAGGACTCTATTGCCACGATACTAGACATCTGCAAACAATATTTCCTAGCAAGGAAGTGTCGCATTTACGTCCTTTTGAAGTCAATACGAGGTATACATTACAGTCAAACAATGTATATTATATCTTATCACGAAACATAGAAATGTAATGCGACATCTCGTTTTAAGAAGCATTAGAACTCTATTGCTACGATACGTAGACATCTGCATACGCTATTTCCTAGCATGGAAGTGTCGCATTTACATTCTTTTGAAGTGAATACGAGTTATACATGACACTTCGCAATGAATATTATATCTTATCACGAAACATAGAAATGAAATGCGACATCTCGTTTTAAGAAGCATTAGAACACTATTGCTACGATACGTAGACATTTGCAAACGCTATTTTCTAGCATGTAAGTGTCGCATTTACATTCTTGTGTAGTGAAATCGAGGTATACATGTCACTTCGGAATGAATATTATATCTGATCATGAAACATGGAAATGAGATGCGACATCGCGTTTTTGAGAAGCATTAGAAGTCTATTGCTAAGATACGTAGACATCTGCAAACGCTATTTCCTAGCAAGGAAGTGTCGCATTTACATTCTTTTGAAGTGAGTACGAGGTATACATGACACTTCGCAATGAATATTATATCTCATCATGAGACATAGAAGTGTGATGCGATATCGCGTTCTAAGAAGCATTAAAACGCTATTGCTACGAAACGTAGACATCTGCAAACGCTATTTCCTAGCATGCAAGTGTCGCATTTACATTCGTTGAAGTGCATACGAGGTATACATGACACTTCGCAATGAGTATTATATCTTATCATGAAGCATAGGAGTAAGATGCGATATCTCGTTTTAAGAAGCATTAGGACTCTATTGCTACGATTACGTAGACATCTGCATACGCTATTTCCTAGCATGGAAGTGTCGCATTTACATTCTTTTTGAAGTGAATACGAGTTATACATGACACTTCGCAATGAATATTATATCTTATCACGAAACATAGAAATGAAATGCGACATCTCGTTTTCAGAAGCATTAGAACACTATTGCTACGATACGTGGACATCTGCAAACGCTATTTCCTAGCATGGGAAGTATCGCATTACATTCTTTTGAAGTGAATACGAGATATACATGACCACTTCGCAATTAATATTACATCTTATCATGAAACATAGGAATGAGTTGCGACATCTCGTTTTAAAGAGCATTAGAACTCTATTGCTACGATACGTTGACTTCTGCAAACGCTATTTCCTAGCATGGAAGTGTCGCATTTACATTCTAGTGATGTGAGTACGAGGTATACATGACACTCCACAATGAATATTATATCTTATTACGAAACATAGAAATGAAATGCGACATCTCGTTTTAAGAAGCATTAGAACTCTATTGCTACGATACGTTGACATCTGCAAACGCTATTTCCGAGCAGTGGAAGTGTTGCATTTACATTCTTTTGAAGTGAATACGATGTATACATGACACTTCGCAATAAATATTATATGTTATCATGAAACATAGAAGTGAGATGCGATATCGCGTTCTAAGAAGCATTAGAACACTATTGCTACGAAAACGTAGACATCTGCAAACGCTATTTCCTAGAATGGAAGTATCGCATTTACATTCTTTTGAAGTGAATACGAGATATACATGACACTTCGCAATTAATATTACATCTTATCATGAAACATAGGAATGAGTTGCGACATCTCGTTTTAAGAAGCATTAGAACTCTATTGCTACGATACGTTGACTTCTGCAAACGCTATTTCCTAGCATGGAAGTGTCGCATTTACATTCTAGTGATGTGAGTACGAGGTATACATGACACTCCACAATGAATATTATATCTTATTACGAAACATAGAAATGAAATGCGACATCTCGTTTTAAGAAGCATTAGAACTCTATTGCTACGATACGTTGACATCTGCAAACGCTATTTCCGAGCAGTGGAAGTGTTGCATTTACATTCTTTTGAAGTGAATACGATGTATACATGACACTTCGCAATAAATATTATATGTTATCATGAAACATAGAAGTGAGATGCGATATCGCGTTCTAAGAAGCATTAGAACACTATTGCTGCGATACGTAGACATTTGCAAGCGCTATTTCCTAGCATGGAAGTGTCGCATTTACATTCTTTTGAAGTGAATACGAGGTATTCATGACACGTCGCAATGAATATTATATCTTAT
Source organism: Xylocopa sonorina (assembly GCF_050948175.1). Lineage (NCBI taxonomy): Eukaryota > Metazoa > Arthropoda > Insecta > Hymenoptera > Apidae > Xylocopa > Xylocopa sonorina. The sequence continues at coordinate 601 of NW_027491003.1, read as the reverse complement.
CATGAAACATAGGAATGAGATGCGATATCGCGTTTTGAGAAGCATTAGGACTCTAATGCTACGATACGTAGACATCTGGAAACGCTATTTCCTAGGAGGGAAGTGTCGCATTTACATTCATTTGTGGTGTATGCGAGTTATACATGGCACTTCGTTTTGAATATTATATCTTATCATGAAACATAGGAATGAGATACGGTTTCGCGTCTTAAGAAGCATTAGAACTCTATTGCATCGGTACGTAGACATCTGCAAACGCTATTTCCTAGGAATGAAGTATCGTATTTACATTCATTTGAAGTGTAGAGGAGATATACATAACACTGCACAATGAATATTATAGCTTATCATGAAACATAGAAATGAGATTCGATATCGCCTTTTAAGAAACATTAGAACTCTGTTGCTTCGATACGTAGTCATCTGGAAACGTAATTTCCTAGAGAGGAAGTGTCGCATTTACATTCTCTTCAGAGGAATACGATGTATACATGACACTTCGCAATGAATATTATATCTTATGTTGAAACATAGAAATGAGATGCGATGTTGCGATTCAAGAAGCATTGGAACTCTATTTCTTCGATACGTAGATATCTGC
>NW_027491002.1:0-16333 GCF_050948175.1 Xylocopa sonorina | reverse complement strand
CGCGTTCAAAGAAGCAGCAGAATTCCATTGCTACGATACGTAGACATCTGCAAACGCTATTTCCTTGCAAGAAAGTGTCGCATTTACATTCGTTTGAAGTGTAGACGAGGAATACATAACACTTCGCAAATCATATTATACCTTACAATGAAACATAGAAATGAGATGCGATATCGCGTTTTAAGAAGCAGCAGAAATCCATTGCTACGATACGTAGACATCTGCAAACGCTATTTCCTTGCAAGAAAGAGTCGCATTTACATTCATTTGAAATGTAGACGAGGAATACATAACACTCCGCAAATCATATTATAACTTACCATGAAACATAGAAATGAGATGCGATATCGCGTTTTAAGAATCATAAGAACTCTATTCCTACGATACCTAGACATCTGCAGACGCTATTTCCTAGCAAGGAAGTGTCGCATTTACATTCATTTGAACTGTAGACGAGGAATACATGACACTTCACAAACCATATAATATCTTACCATGAAACATAGAAATGAGATGCGATATCGCGTTTTAAGTATCATAAGAACTCTATTGCTACGATACGTAGACATCTGCAAACGCTACTTCCTTGCAAGGAAGTGTCGCATTTACATTCATTTGAAGTGTAGACGAGGAATACATAGCACTTCGCAAATCATATTATATCTTACCATGAAACATAGAAATGAGATCCGATATCGCGTTTTAAGAATAATAAGAACTCTATTGCTACGATACGTAGACATCTGCAAACGCTATTCCCTTGCAACGAAGTGTCGCATTTACATTGATTTGAAGCCTGGACGAGGAATACATGACACTTCGCAAATCATATTATATCTTACCATGAAACATAGAAATGAGATGCGTTGTCGCGTTTTAAGAAGCATCAGAAATCCATTGCTACGATACGTAGACATCTGCAAACGCTATTTCCTTGCAAGAAAGTGTCGCATTTACATTCATTTGAAGTGTAGACGAGGAATACATAACACTTCGCAAATCATATTATACCTTACCATGGAACATAGAAATGAGATGCGATATCGCGTTTTAAGAAGCATTAGAACTCTATTGCTACGATACGTAGACATCTGCAAACGCTATTTCCTTGCAGGGAAGTGTCGCATTTACATTAATTTGAAGTGTAGACGAGGAATACATGACACTTCGCAAATCATATTATATCTTACCATGAATCATAGAAGTGAGATGCGATATCGCGTTTTAAGAAGCAGCAGAAATCCATTGCTACGATACGTAGACATCTGCAAACGCTATTTCCTTGCAAGAAAGTGTCGCATTTACATTCATTTGAAGTGTAGACGAGGAATACATAACACTTCGCAAATCATATTATATCTTACCATGAAACATAGAAATGAGATCCGATATCGCGTTTTAAGAATCATAAGAACTCTATTGCTACGATACGTAGACATCTGCAAACGCTATTTCCTTGCAACGAAGTGTCGCATTTACATTCATTTGAAGCCTGGACGAGGAATACATGACACTTCGCAAATCATATTATATCTTACCATGAAACATAGAAATGAGATGCGTTATCGCGTTCTAAGAAGCATCAGAAATCCATTGCTACGATACGTAGACATCTGCAAACGCTATTTCCTTGCAGGAAAGTGTCGCATTTACATTCATTTGAAGTGTAGACGAGGAATACATAACACTTCGCAAATCATATTATACCTTACCATGAAACATAGAAATGAGATGCGATATCGCGTTTTAAGAAGCAGCAGAAATCCATTGCTACGATACGTAGACATCTGCAAACGCTATTTCCTTGCAAGAAAGAGTCGCATTTACATTCATTTGAAATGTAGACGAGGAATACATAACACTCCGCAAATCATATTATATCTTACCATGAAACATAGAAATGAGATCCGATATCGCGTTTTAAGAAGCATTAGAACACTATTGCTACGACAGGTAGACATTTGCAAACGCTATTTCCTTGCAAGGAAGTGTCGCATTTACATTCATTTGAAGTGTAGACGAGGAATACATGACACTCCGCAAATCATATTATATCTTACCATGAAACATAGGAATGAGAGGCGATATCGCGTTTTAAGAATCATAAGAACTCTATTGCTACGATACGTAGTCATCTGCAAACGCTATTTCCATGCAGGGAAGTGTCGCATTTACATTCATTTGAAGTGTAGACGAGGAATACATGACACTTCGCAAATCATATTATATCTTACCATGAATCATAGAAGTGAGATGCGATATCGCTTTTTAAGAAGCATCAGAAATCCATTGCTACGATACGTAGACATCTGCAAACGCTATTTCCTTGCAAGAAAGTGTCGCATTTACATTCATTTGAAGTGTAGACGAGGAATACATAACACTTCGCAAATCATATTATATCTTACCATGAAACATAGAAATGAGATGCGATATCGCGTTTTAAGAATCATAAGAACTCTATTGCTACGATACGTAGACATCTGCAAACGCTATTTCCATGCAAGGAAGTGTTGCATTTACATTCATTTGAATCGTAGACGAGGAATGCATAACACTTCGCAAATCATATTATATCTTACCATGAAACATAGAAATGAGATGCGTTATCGCGTTTTAAGAAGCATCAGATATCCATTGCTACGATACGTAGACATCTGCAAACGCTATTTCCTTGCAAGAAAGTGTCGCATTTACATTCATTTGAAGTGTAGACGAGGAATACATAACACTTCGCAAATCATATTATACCTTACCATGAAACATAGAAATGAGATGCGATATCGCGTTTTAAGAAGCAGCAGAAATCATTTGTTACGGTACGTAGACATCTGCAAACCCTATTTCCTTGCAAGAAAGTGTCGCATTTACATTCATTTGAAGTGTAGACGACGGATACATAACACTTCGCAAATCATATTATACCTTACCAAGAAACATGGAAATGAGATGCGATATCGCGTTTTAAGAATCATAAGAACTCTATTGCTACGATACGTAGACATCTGCAAACGCTATTTCCTTGCAAGAAAGTGTCGCATTTACATTCATTTGAATCGTAGACGAGGAATGCATAACACTTCGCAAATCATATTATATCTTACCATGAAACATAGAAATGAGATGCGATATCGCGTTTTAAGAAGCATTAGAACTCTATTGCTACGATACCTAGACATCTGCAGACGCTATTTCCTAGCAAGGAAGTGTCGTATTTACATTCATTTAAAGTGTAGACAAGGAATACATAACACTTCGCAAATCATATTATATCTTACCATGAAACATAGAAATGAGATGCGACATCGCGTTTTAAGAAGCATTAGAACTCTATTGCTACGATACGTAGACATCTGCAAACGCTATTTCCTTGTAAGGAAGTGACGCATTTACATTTATTTGAAGTGTAGACGAGGAATACATGACACTTCGCAAATCATATTATATCTTACCATTAAACATAGAAATGAGATGCGATATCGCGATTTGAGAAGCATTAGAACACTATTGCTACGATAGGTAGACATTTGCAAACGCTATTTCCTTGCAAGGAAGTGTCGAATTTTCATTCATTTGCAGTGTAGACGAGGAATACATAACACTTCGCAAATCATATTATATCTTACCATGAAACATAGAAATGAGATGCGATATCGCGTTTTAAGAAGCATTAGAACTCTATTGCTCCGATACGTAGACATCTGCAAACGCTATTTCCTTGCAAGGAAGTGTCGCATTTACATTCATTTGAAGCGTGGACGAGGAATACATAACACTTCGCAAATCATATTATATCTTACCATGAACCATAGAAGTGAGATGCGATATCGCGTTTTAAGAAGCAGCAGAAATCCATTGCTACGATACGTAGACATCTGCAAACGCTATTTGCTTGCAAGAAAGTGTCGCATTTACATTCATTTGAAGTGTAGACGAGGAATACATAACACTTCGCAAATCATATTATATCTTACCATGAAACATAGAAATGAGATCCGATGTCGCGTTTTAAGAATCATAAGAAATCTAATGCTACGATACGTAGACATCTGCAAACGCTATTTCCTTGCAAGAAAGTGTCGCATTTTCATTCATTTGAAGTGTAGACGAGGAATACATAACACTTCGCAAATCATATTATACCTTACCATGAAACATAGAAATGAGATGCGATATCGCGTTTAAAGAAGCAGCAGAATTCCATTGCTACGATACGTTGACATCTGCAAACGCTATTTCCTTGCAAGAAAGTGTCGCATTTACATTCATTTGAAGTGTAGACGACGTATACATAACACTTCGCAAATAATATTATACCTTACCATGAAACATAGAAATGAGATGCGATATCGCGTTATAAGAATCATAAGAACTCTATTGCTACGATACGTAGACATCTGCAAACGCTATTTCCTTGCAAGGAAGTGTCGCATTTACATTCATTTGAATCGTAGACGAGGAATGCATAACACTTCGCAAATCATATTATATCTTACCATGAAACATAGAAATGAGATGCGATATCGCGTTTTAAGAAGCATTAGAACTCTATTGCTACGATACCTAGACATCTGCAGACGCTATTTCCTAGTAAGGAAGTGTCGCATTTACATTCATTTAAAGTGTAGACGAGGAATACATAACACTTCGCAAATCATATTATATCTTACCATGAAACATAGAAATGAGATGCGACATCGCGTTTTAAGAAGCATTAGAACTCTATTGCTACGATACGTAGACATCTGCAAACGCTATTTCCTTGCAAGGAAGTGTCGCATTTACATTCATTTGAAGTGTAGACGAGGAATACATGACACTTCGCAAATCATATTATATCTTACCATGAAACATAGAAATGAGATGCGATATCGCGTTTTAAGTAGCATTAGAACACTATTGCTACGATAGGTAGACATTTGCAAACGCTATTTCCTTGCAAGGAAGTGTCGCATTTACATTCATTTGAAGCCTGGACGTGGAATACATGACATTTCGCAAATCATATTATATCTTACCATGAAACATAGAAATGAGATGCTTTATCGCGTTTTAAGAAGCATCAGATATCCATTGCTACGATACGTAGACATCTGCAAACGCTATTTCCTTGCAAGAAAGTGTCGCATTTACATTCATTTGAAGTGTAGACGAGGAATACATAACACTTCGCAAATCATATTATACCTTACCATGAAACATAGAAATGAGATGCGATATCGCGTTTTAAGAAGCAGCAGAAATCATTTGTTACGGTACGTAGACATCTGCAAACCCTATTTCCTTGCAAGAAAGTGTCGCATTTACATTCATTTGAAGTGTAGACGACGGATACATAACACTTCGCAAATCATATTATACCTTACCAAGAAACATGGAAATGAGATGCGATATCGCGTTTTAAGAATCATAAGAACTCTATTGCTACGATACGTAGACATCTGCAAACGCTATTTCCTTGCAAGGAAGTGTCGCATTTACATTGATTTGAAGTGTTGACGAGGAATACATGACACTTTGCAAATCATATAATATCTTACCATGAAACATAGAAATGAGATGCGATATCGCGTTTTAAGAAGCATTAGAACTCTACTGCTACGATACGTAGACATCTGCAAACGCTATTTCCTTGCAAGGAAGTGTCGCATTTACATTGATTTGAAGTGTTGACGAGGAATACATGACACTTCGCAAATCATATAATATCTTACCATGAAACATAGAAATGAGATGCGACATCGCGTTTTAAGAAGCATTAGAACTCTATTGCTACGATACGTAGACATCTGCAAACGCTATTTCCTTGTAAGGAAGTGACGCATTTACATTCATTTGAAGTGTAGACGAGGAATACATGACACTTCGCAAATCATATTATATCTTGCCATTTAAACATAGAAATGAAATGCGATATCGCGATTTGAGAAGCATTAGAACACTATTGCTACGATAGGTAGACATTTGCAAACGCTATTTCCTTGCAAGGAAGTGTCGCATTTACATTCATTTGCAGTGTAGACGAGGAATACATAACACTTCGCAAATCATATTATATCTTACCATGAAACATAGAAATGAGATGCGATATCGCGTTTTAAGAAGCATTAGAACTCTATTGCTCCGATACGTAGACATCTGCAAACGCTATTTCCTTGCAAGGAAGTGTCGCATTTACATTCATTTGAAGCGTGGACGAGGAATACATAACACTTCGCAAATCATATTATATCTTACCATGAACCATAGAAGTGAGATGCGATATCGCGTTTTAAGAAGCAGCAGAAATCCATTGCTACGATACGTAGACATCTGCAAACGCTATTTGCTTGCAAGAAAGTGTCGCATTTACATTCATTTGAAGTGTAGACGAGGAATACATAACACTTCGCAAATCATATTATATCTTACCATGAAACATAGAAATGAGATCCGATGTCGCGTTTTAAGAATCATAAGAAATCTATTGCTACGATACGTAGACATCTGCAAACGCTATTTCCTTGCAAGAAAGTGTCGCATTTACATTCATTTGAAGTGTAGACGAGGAATACATAACACTTTGCAAATCATATTATACCTTACCATGAAACATAGAAATGAGATGCGATATCGCGTTTAAAGAAGCAGCAGAATTCCATTGCTACGATACGTTGACATCTGCAAACGCTATTTCCTTGCAAGAAAGTGTCGCATTTACATTCATTTGAAGTGTAGACGACGTATACATAACACTTCGCAAATAATATTATACCTTACCATGAAACATAGAAATGAGATGCGATATCGCGTTTTAAGAATCATAAGAACTCTATTGCTACGATACGTAGACATCTGCAAACGCTATTTCCTTGCAAGGAAGTGTCGCATTTACATTGATTTGAAGTGTTGACGAGGAATACATGACACTTTGCAAATCATATAATATCTTACCATGAAACATAGAAATGAGATGCGATATCGCGTTTTAAGAAGCATTAGAACTCTACTGCTACGATACGTAGACATCTGCAAACGCCATTTCCTAGCGAGGAAGTGTCGCATTCACATTCATTTGAAGTGTAGACGAGGAATACATAACACTCCGCAAATCAAATTATATCTTACCATGAAACATAGAAATGTGATGCGATATCGCGTTTTAAGAATCATAAGAACTCTATTGCTACGATACGTAGACATCTGCAAACGCTATTTCCCTGCTAAGAAGTGTCGCATTTACATTCATTTGAAGTGTAGACGAGGAATACATAACACTTCGCAAATCATATTATATCTTACCATGAAACATAGAAATGAGATCCGATATCGCGTTTTAAGAAGCATTAGAACTCTATTGCTCCGATACGTAGACATCTGCAAACGCTATTTCCTTGCAAGGAAGTGTCGCATTTACATTCATTTGAAGCGTGGACGAGGAATACATAACACTTCGCAAATCATATTATATCTTACCATGAACCATAGAAGTGAGATGCGATATCGCGTTTTAAGAAGCAGCAGAAATCCATTGCTACGATACGTAGACATCTGCAAACGCTATTTGCTTGCAAGGAAGTGTCGCATTTACATTCATTTGAAGCGTGGACGAGGAATACATGACACTTCGCAAATCATATTATATCTTACCATGAAACATAGAAATGAGATGCGTTATCGCGTTTTAAGAAGCATCAGAAATCCATTGCTACGATACGTAGACATCTACAAACGCTATTTCCTTGCAAGAAAGTCTCGCATTTACATTCATTTGAAGTGTAGACGAGGAATACATAACACTTCGCAAATCATATTATACCTTACCATGAAACATAGAAATGAGATGCGATATCGAGTTTAAAGAAGCAGCAGAATTCCATTGCTACGATACGTAGACATCTGCAAACGCTATTTCCTTGCAAGAAAGTGTCGCATTTACATTCATTTGAAGTGTAGACGACGTATACATAACACTTCGCAAATAATATTATACCTTACCATGAAACATAGAAATGAGATGCGATATCGCGTTTTAAGAATCATAAGAACTCTATTGCTACGATACGTAGACATCTGCAAACGCTATTTCCTTGCAAGGAAGTGTTGCATTTACATTGATTTGAAGTGTTGACGAGGAATACATGACACTTCGCAAATCATATAATATCTTACCATGAAACATAGAAATGAGATGCGATATCGCGTTTTAAGAATCATAAGAACTCTATTGCTACGATACGTAGACATCTGCAAACGCTATTTCCTTACAAGGAAGTGTCGCATTTACATTCATTTGTTGTGTAGACGAGGAATACATAACACTTTGCAAATCATATTATACCTTACCATGAAACATAGAAATGAGATGCGATATCGCGTTTAAAGAAGCAGCAGAATTCCATTGCTACGATACGTTGACATCTGCAAACGCTATTTCCTTGCAAGAAAGTGTCGCATTCACATTCATTTGAAGTGTAGACGAGGAATACATAACACTCCGCAAATCAAATTATATCTTACCATGAAACATAGAAATGTGATGCGATATCGCGTTTTAAGAATCATAAGAACTCTATTGCTACGATACGTAGACATCTGCAAACGCTATTTCCCTGCAAAGAAGTGTCGCATTTACATTCTTTTGAAGTGTAGACGAGGAATACATAACACTTCGCAAATCATATTATATCTTACCATGAAACACAGAAATGAGATCCGATATCGCGTTTTAAGAATCATAAGAACTCTATTGCTACGATACGTAGACATCTGCAAACGCTATTTCCTTGCAAGGAAGGGTCGCATTTACATTCATTTGAAGCGTGGACGAGGAATACATAACACTTCGCAAATCATATTATACCTTACCATGAAACATAGAAACGAGATGCGATATCGCGTTTTAAGAAGCATTAGAACTCTATTGCTACGATACGTAGACATCTGCAATCGCTATTTCCTTGCAACGAAGTGTCACATTTACATTCATTTGAAGTGTAGACGACGTATACATAACACTTCGCAAATAATATTATACCTTACCATGAAACATAGAAATGAGATGCGATATCGCGTTTTAAGAAGCATTAGAACTCTACTGCTACGATACGTAGACATCTGCAAACGCTATTTCCTTGCAAGGAAGTGTCGCATTTACATTGATTTGAAGTGTTGACGAGGAATACATGACACTTCGCAAATCATATAATATCTTACCATGAAACATAGAAATGAGATGCGACATCGCGTTTTAAGAAGCATTAGAACTCTATTGCTACGATACGTAGACATCTGCAAACGCTATTTCCTTGTAAGGAAGTGACGCATTTACATTCATTTGAAGTGTAGACGAGGAATACATGACACTTCGCAAATCATATTATATCTTGCCATTAAACATAGAAATGAAATGCGATATCGCGATTTGAGAAGCATTAGAACACTATTGCTACGATAGGTAGACATTTGCAAACGCTATTTCCTTGCAAGGAAGTGTCGCATTTACATTCATTTGCAGTGTAGACGAGGAATACATAACACTTCGCAAATCATATTATATCTTACCATGAAACATAGAAATGAGATGCGATATCGCGTTTTAAGAAGCATTAGAACTCTATTGCTCCGATACGTAGACATCTGCAAACGCTATTTCCTTGCAAGGAAGTGTCGCATTTACATTCATTTGAAGCGTGGACGAGGAATACATAACACTTCGCAAATCATATTATATCTTACCATGAACCATAGAAGTGAGATGCGATATCGCGTTTTAAGAAGCAGCAGAAATCCATTGCTACGATACGTAGACATCTGCAAACGCTATTTGCTTGCAAGAAAGTGTCGCATTTACATTCATTTGAAGTGTAGACGAGGAATACATAACACTTCGCAAATCATATTATATCTTACCATGAAACATAGAAATGAGATCCGATGTCGCGTTTTAAGAATCATAAGAAATCTATTGCTACGATACGTAGACATCTGCAAACGCTATTTCCTTGCAAGAAAGTGTCGCATTTACATTCATTTGAAGTGTAGACGAGGAATACATAACACTTTGCAAATCATATTATACCTTACCATGAAACATAGAAATGAGATGCGATATCGCGTTTAAAGAAGCAGCAGAATTCCATTGCTACGATACGTTGACATCTGCAAACGCTATTTCCTTGCAAGAAAGTGTCGCATTTACATTCATTTGAAGTGTAGACGACGTATACATAACACTTCGCAAATAATATTATACCTTACCATGAAACATAGAAATGAGATGCGATATCGCGTTTTAAGAATCATAAGAACTCTATTGCTACGATACGTAGACATCTGCAAACGCTATTTCCTTGCAAGGAAGTGTCGCATTTACATTGATTTGAAGTGTTGACGAGGAATACATGACACTTTGCAAATCATATAATATCTTACCATGAAACATAGAAATGAGATGCGATATCGCGTTTTAAGAAGCATTAGAACTCTACTGCTACGATACGTAGACATCTGCAAACGCCATTTCCTAGCGAGGAAGTGTCGCATTCACATTCATTTGAAGTGTAGACGAGGAATACATAACACTCCGCAAATCAAATTATATCTTACCATGAAACATAGAAATGTGATGCGATATCGCGTTTTAAGAATCATAAGAACTCTATTGCTACGATACGTAGACATCTGCAAACGCTATTTCCCTGCTAAGAAGTGTCGCATTTACATTCATTTGAAGTGTAGACGAGGAATACATAACACTTCGCAAATCATATTATATCTTACCATGAAACATAGAAATGAGATCCGATATCGCGTTTTAAGAAGCATTAGAACTCTATTGCTCCGATACGTAGACATCTGCAAACGCTATTTCCTTGCAAGGAAGTGTCGCATTTACATTCATTTGAAGCGTGGACGAGGAATACATAACACTTCGCAAATCATATTATATCTTACCATGAACCATAGAAGTGAGATGCGATATCGCGTTTTAAGAAGCAGCAGAAATCCATTGCTACGATACGTAGACATCTGCAAACGCTATTTGCTTGCAAGGAAGTGTCGCATTTACATTCATTTGAAGCGTGGACGAGGAATACATGACACTTCGCAAATCATATTATATCTTACCATGAAACATAGAAATGAGATGCGTTATCGCGTTTTAAGAAGCATCAGAAATCCATTGCTACGATACGTAGACATCTACAAACGCTATTTCCTTGCAAGAAAGTCTCGCATTTACATTCATTTGAAGTGTAGACGAGGAATACATAACACTTCGCAAATCATATTATACCTTACCATGAAACATAGAAATGAGATGCGATATCGAGTTTAAAGAAGCAGCAGAATTCCATTGCTACGATACGTAGACATCTGCAAACGCTATTTCCTTGCAAGAAAGTGTCGCATTTACATTCATTTGAAGTGTAGACGACGTATACATAACACTTCGCAAATAATATTATACCTTACCATGAAACATAGAAATGAGATGCGATATCGCGTTTTAAGAATCATAAGAACTCTATTGCTACGATACGTAGACATCTGCAAACGCTATTTCCTTGCAAGGAAGTGTTGCATTTACATTGATTTGAAGTGTTGACGAGGAATACATGACACTTCGCAAATCATATAATATCTTACCATGAAACATAGAAATGAGATGCGATATCGCGTTTTAAGAATCATAAGAACTCTATTGCTACGATACGTAGACATCTGCAAACGCTATTTCCTTACAAGGAAGTGTCGCATTTACATTCATTTGTTGTGTAGACGAGGAATACATAACACTTTGCAAATCATATTATACCTTACCATGAAACATAGAAATGAGATGCGATATCGCGTTTAAAGAAGCAGCAGAATTCCATTGCTACGATACGTTGACATCTGCAAACGCTATTTCCTTGCAAGAAAGTGTCGCATTCACATTCATTTGAAGTGTAGACGAGGAATACATAACACTCCGCAAATCAAATTATATCTTACCATGAAACATAGAAATGTGATGCGATATCGCGTTTTAAGAATCATAAGAACTCTATTGCTACGATACGTAGACATCTGCAAACGCTATTTCCCTGCAAAGAAGTGTCGCATTTACATTCTTTTGAAGTGTAGACGAGGAATACATAACACTTCGCAAATCATATTATATCTTACCATGAAACACAGAAATGAGATCCGATATCGCGTTTTAAGAATCATAAGAACTCTATTGCTACGATACGTAGACATCTGCAAACGCTATTTCCTTGCAAGGAAGGGTCGCATTTACATTCATTTGAAGCGTGGACGAGGAATACATAACACTTCGCAAATCATATTATACCTTACCATGAAACATAGAAACGAGATGCGATATCGCGTTTTAAGAAGCATTAGAACTCTATTGCTACGATACGTAGACATCTGCAATCGCTATTTCCTTGCAACGAAGTGTCACATTTACATTCATTTGAATCGTAGACGAGGAATACATAACACTTCGCAAATCATATTATATCTTACCATGAAACACAGAAATGAGATCCGATATCGCGTTTTAAGAATCATAAGAACTCTATTGCTACGATACGTAGACATCTGCAAACGCTATTTCCTTACAAGGAAGTGTCGCATTTACATTCATTTGTTGTGTAGACGAGGAATACATAACACTTTGCAAATCATATTATACCTTACCATGAAACATAGAAATGAGATGCGATATCGCGTTTAAAGAAGCAGCAGAATTCCATTGCTACGATACGTTGACATCTGCAAACGCTATTTCCTTGCAAGAAAGTGTCGCATTCACATTCATTTGAAGTGTAGACGAGGAATACATAACACTCCGCAAATCAAATTATATCTTACCATGAAACATAGAAATGTGATGCGATATCGCGTTTTAAGAATCATAAGAACTCTATTGCTACGATACGTAGACATCTGCAAACGCTATTTCCCTGCAAAGAAGTGTCGCATTTACATTCATTTGAAGTGTAGACGAGGAATACATAACACTTCGCAAATCATATTATATCTTAACATGAAACACAGAAATGAGATCCGATATCGCGTTTTAAGAATCATAAGAACTCTATTGCTACGATACGTAGACATCTGCAAACGCTATTTCCTTGCAAGGAAGGGTCGCATTTACATTCATTTGAAGCGTGGACGAGGAATACATAACACTTCGCAAATCATATTATACCTTACCATGAAACATAGAAACGAGATGCGATATCGCGTTTTAAGAAGCATTAGAACTCTATTGCTACGATACGTAGACATCTGCAATCGCTATTTCCTTGCAACGAAGTGTCACATTTACATTCATTTGAATCGTAGACGAGGAATGCATAACACTTCGCAATGAATATTATATCTCGTCTCGAAACATAGATATGAGATGGGATATCGCGTTTTAAGGATCATATGAACTCTATTGTTACGATACGTAGACATCTCCAAACGCTATTTCCTTGGAAGGAAGTGTCGCATTTACGTTCATTTGAATTGTAGACGAGGAATGCATAACACTTCGCAATGAATATTATATCTTATCATGAAACATAGATATGAGATGCAATATCTCGTTTTAAGAAGCATTTGAACTCTATTGCTTCGATACGTAGACATCTGCAAACGCTATTTCCTTGCAAGGAAGTGTCGCATTTACATTCATTTGAAGTGTAGACGAGGAATACATGACACTTCGCAAATCATATTATATCCTACAATGAAACATAGAAGTGAGATGCGATATCGCGTTTTAAGAAGCATTAGAACTCTATTGCTACGATACGTAGACATCTGCAAACGCTATTTCCTTGCAAGGAAGTGTCGCATTTACATTCATTTGAAGTGTAGACGAGGAATACATGACACTTCGCAAATCATATTATATCTTACCATGAAACACAGAAATGAGATCCGATATCGCGTTTTAAGAATCATAAGAACTCTATTGCTACGATACGTAGACATCTGCAAACGCTATTTCCTTGCAAGGAAGGGTCGCATTTACATTCATTTGAAGCGTGGACGAGGAATACATAACACTTCGCAAATCATATTATACCTTACCATGAAACATAGAAACGAGATGCGATATCGCGTTTTAAGAAGCATTAGAACTCTATTGCTACGATACGTAGACATCTGCAATCGCTATTTCCTTGCAACGAAGTGTCACATTTACATTCATTTGAATCGTAGACGAGGAATACATAACACTTCGCAAATCATATTATATCTTACCATGAAACACAGAAATGAGATCCGATATCGCGTTTTAAGAATCATAAGAACTCTATTGCTACGATACGTAGACATCTGCAAACGCTATTTCCTTACAAGGAAGTGTCGCATTTACATTCATTTGTTGTGTAGACGAGGAATACATAACACTTTGCAAATCATATTATACCTTACCATGAAACATAGAAATGAGATGCGATATCGCGTTTAAAGAAGCAGCAGAATTCCATTGCTACGATACGTTGACATCTGCAAACGCTATTTCCTTGCAAGAAAGTGTCGCATTCACATTCATTTGAAGTGTAGACGAGGAATACATAACACTCCGCAAATCAAATTATATCTTACCATGAAACATAGAAATGTGATGCGATATCGCGTTTTAAGAATCATAAGAACTCTATTGCTACGATACGTAGACATCTGCAAACGCTATTTCCCTGCAAAGAAGTGTCGCATTTACATTCATTTGAAGTGTAGACGAGGAATACATAACACTTCGCAAATCATATTATATCTTACCATGAAACACAGAAATGAGATCCGATATCGCGTTTTAAGAATCATAAGAACTCTATTGCTACGATACGTAGACATCTGCAAACGCTATTTCCTTGCAAGGAAGGGTCGCATTTACATTCATTTGAAGCGTGGACGAGGAATACATAACACTTCGCAAATCATATTATACCTTACCATGAAACATAGAAACGAGATGCGATATCGCGTTTTAAGAAGCATTAGAACTCTATTGCTACGATACGTAGACATCTGCAATCGCTATTTCCTTGCAACGAAGTGTCACATTTACATTCATTTGAATCGTAGACGAGGAATGCATAACACTTCGCAATGAATATTATATCTCGTCTTGAAACATAGATATGAGATGGGATATCGCGTTTTAAGGATCATATGAACTCTATTGTTACGATACGTAGACATCTCCAAACGCTATTTCCTTGGAAGGAAGTGTCGCATTTACGTTCATTTGAATTGTAGACGAGGAATGCATAACACTTCGCAATGAATATTATATCTTATCATGAAACATAGATATGAGATGCAATATCTCGTTTTAAGAAGCATTTGAACTCTATTGCTTCGATACGTAGACATCTGCAAACGCTATTTCCTTGCAAGGAAGTGTCGCATTTACATTCATTTGAAGTGTAGACGAGGAATACATGACACTTCGCAAATCATATTATATCCTACAATGAAACATAGAAGTGAGATGCGATATCGCGTTTTAAGAAGCATTAGAACTCTATTGCTACGATACGTAGACATCTGCAAACGCTATTTCCTTGCAAGGAAGTGTCGCATTTACATTCATTTGAAGTGTAGACGAGGAATACATGACACTTCGCAAATCATATTATATCTTACCATGAAACATTGAAATGAGATGCGATATCGCGTTTTAAGAATCATAAGAACTCTATTGCTAAGATACGTAGACATCTGCAAATGCTATTTCCTTGCTAGGAAGTGTCGCATTCACATTCATTTGAAGTGTAGACGAGGAATACATGACACTTCGCAAATCATATTATATCTTACCATGAAACGTAGAAATGAGATGCGACATCGCGTTTTAAGTATCATAAGAACTCTATTGCTACGATACGTAGACATCTGCAAACGCTATTTCCTTGTAAGGAAGTGACGCATTTACATTCATTTGAAGTGTAGACGAGGAATACATGACACTTCGCAAATCATATTATATCTTACCATTAAACATAGAAATGAGATGCGATATCGCGATTTGAGAAGCATTAGAACACTATTGCTACGATAGGTAGACATTTGCAAACGCTATTTCCTTGCAAGGAAGTGTCGCATTTACATTCATTTGCAGTGTAGACGAGGAATACATAACACTTCGCAAATCATATTATATCTTACCATGAAACATAGAAATGAGATGCGATATCGCGTTTTAAGAAGCATTAGAACTCTATTGCTCCGATACGTAGACATCTGCAAACGCTATTTCCTTGCAAGGAAGTGTCGCATTTACATTCATTTGAAGCGTGGACGAGGAATACATAACACTTCGCAAATCATATTATATCTTACCATG